>NW_005879161.1:0-7161 GCF_000147115.1 Myotis lucifugus | reverse complement strand
AAAAGCAATCTCTCTCTCTCTCTCATATGTGTGTGTAATTCATCAAGCCTTAAAACATTCTATTCCTGGCAGAACTTTCCGACTTTGCATATTTTGTAAAGGAGCCTTCTCTTTAAGCTCCAGGTATGTGTAATTGCAGTGAGCTTTGCATTTCCCACACCAGCAAGCTTTTCTCATCTAAAATAGAATGCTCCAATGTAAGGTCAGTTTGTGAAACCAGAGGCTGACTCATTTGTAGGTGTCGCTGCCCCAGTGTCAGAAGGACTGCCCCGCTTGGGATGACTTCCCACGATGTAAGCATGGTTTAAATAGAAGCAAGGAGTGAGTTGATTCCTTGACATATTTACCAATGGCTGTTCCTAGGCATCCAGCTATGTGGAGGCGGGGACTGACCAGAGAGCCTTATGCTTGAGCACTTCTGTTCAAAGTCTCTTCTCTGGAACCCTTTTCATCTAAATGGGTACCCAGGAGTTTTGGTGTCTTGAAGTTTTTAATCTAATCCCAGAAATATATATATGTCATGTGCTCTGGGAGGGTTAGGCCTTTCCTATGTGACAATGAGGAATTATGGGAAAAATCCCAGCTTTTATCCCAGCTCCCTTACCTGCCAGCCCCTCCCCCACTCCTCTTCGAGTGATCATGTGGATCAAGTTGAGTTCCATTACAAGCCTGATTTATCCCTCGCATGATTTTTCCCCTTCCCACTATTTAATTTTATATTTTTGTGCTTCTGGGAGGAGAAAGGTCAGTTCAAAGCAACTTTCTCTTCACTGACAGAGTCTTAAAGCAGCAGGAATATTCCCAAATACCTCCACCCTACACACGTCCACAGATGTGTGGGTAGTTTTGATGTCACTTCAACTTTACATTTTAAGGAGATTTTACTAATGGGAGCATCCAATTTTTCAGGCCATGAAAACTTTATTTAACCATGACTTTCCTCCCTCAAGGTTTCATTGTATTTGGTAAAAAGTAAAATACAATAAACTGTACTCCTTCAGTATCTGGAAAGGTGAGGGGATACGATTCAGCCACTTTACTAATAGAAATGGAAAAGTATTATAATAAATATTTTTGCTAACCTTGAAAAAAAAGAAAGATACCCCACATCACACACACAGGCACACACAGGCACATCCATGCACACACGCACATCCAGGCACACAATGCACACACACTCCCCCATCAGCCTTCCTTTTCTTGTGTGCCTATGAGATTAAATGAAGAAGATATTTTCTTCTCCCCAGAAACATTGTGGCTCCGACCAGCGTCTTAGCACTGTCATTGTGTGATAGCATCAGAGCAGGGAAGGAATTAGTTTGTGATAATACATGTGCTGCACTGTAGCGGGCTCTGGCAGTGCTCTCATGCTGAGATCCATGGAGTATAGATTATACATTTCAACACGCATTCAAAATATGTATTTTTTATGATTGATGAGGACATTACAGCATGTCACTTTCATAATTTGCATTTTTAAAAAATGGTTGTGTGTAAATCTTTGGCATAGATGATCTCAATCACAAGTCAAACGGTTCTCGTGTAAATGCTCTAAAATATGCTTTTGTAAAATATATTTTAGAAAAATCAGGGATAAGTATGCCTTAACATACTTTTTATATCGTATTACTTATTCAATATATTTTTTTCTACTTTAACAAAGAAAACTCCAGCTCTTATAATTACTGTCAAATTAAAGATTAGCCTTTGTCTTCCCAAACATATATAATTTGTGCTTAGCTGAAAGCCAGGGATGAACCTTTTAGGGGATTTATTAGCAAGTTGCTTATGCCTGTGGAAAGTGAAAAATCTCTGTTTGATCAGAGAAAACATAAATGAGACTAAAGTCAGCCTTAATAAGTCCTGGCTATTTAAAAACATATATTTCAAGCTCCCACAGAGGTTCCTCATCTTATCTGGAAATCACCTACAAGAAGACCTTCAAACTTAAAAATTGCATTTAATTTCCTCATAAAGGGAGTAGGAGTTTTTAGGATGAGCAAATGGCAGGGACACTGTTACTTTAAAAGGCTTTAAGAGAATATTACTGCCAAACCTGAATGATTTACAATGGAAATTCATGCACAGAACCCTTCCTCAGCCAACATTGTTAGTTAGGGCTTTGGCTAGATTAAGAAATGGTGTCCTTGCCTGGCCGACATGGCTCAGTGGTTGAGTGTCGACCTGTGAATCAGGAGGTCATGGTTCGATTCCTGGTCAGGGCACATGTGCAGGTTGCAGGTTTGAACCCCCAGTTTGAGGCATGTGGGAGGCAGCCAATCAATGATTCTCATCACTGATGTTTCTATCTCTCTCTCCCTGTCCCTTGCTTTCTGAAATCAATAAAAATATATTTAAAAAAAGGAATGGAGCCTTTGCTTATAAGAAACCCCCTCACCTGCCCCCCCTCCCCTCGTGGGTTCAGAGCTGGGTAAAAAACAGGAGCAAGAAATATATACCTATGAGGAAGCCTGGCCACCTTTGCTGAGCTGGAGCTGGAGCTAGAACAGGTGCTTTCCAAGTTGCTGGAATTTAGAGTGAAATTTATAAGCTGGAATGGAGGAGTCAAGGATTTGGGATGGTGCCAGTAAATCCACAGCAATAATGTTCAGACAAGAGAGGGAAGGAGGGACCAGCCCAGGTCACAGTAGCTTGGTTGCCAAGGGAAAATCCCTTCCCCAATGTCCTGGATCCATTCCCTCCTGTCACCTCCCTGTGCCTCAGTGCCCAGAACTGCCTCTCACTCAAGTCTTGCTGCTATCACTCCATATTGTACTTCTCTTGGATTCTATTGACTTTGCTGTTTCTCCTGCATGAATGTGAGCTATGAGCATTTCACTTGTATCTGTTTAGTTTACAGCCTTATGCCAAGTGCTTGCCCACCGGTAGGCTCCAGAGTGATTTTGCAGTGGCTGTGGTTGAGGCTGAATTGAGGGCACTCAGAAATTCAAGAGAAGATCTATGTCAAAGTCAAATCCAAGTGGTGAGGTCTCTATCTCTGCAGGTGTCCTTGGAAGGTCCAACTCAGGCTCCTCTTACAGCGGGCAAAGGGTGTGCGATTCTATCCCTCAGAGCACGTGTACCAAGCCTGTGAAATAACTCAGGAGTGCTCGGCTTCAGCCTTCTGGAAAGGAGTTCTTTCCTCTATGACGCCCAAGGGATGTTTTATTAAACTTTGCCTTTGTGGACTCCAGAAATCCTTCCAGACAAATGGCTGCTTTATTTTTGAGGTGGTGATTTATATCCCCGGCAGAATAATCCTCGGTGAAGGTGTCTCTCCTTCATCATAAAGAAATAACAAAACATTTATAAAAGGGAGACAGAGCTTCAGATGAGCGAGTATAAAAGTTCTGCACACTATCAATGGCTGAAAGAATATGCATATATTAATTAAGAATTCTGACATCCTTCTTTTACAAGGTCCCTTATGAAAGATAGACTATTTTCCACATTTACTTTGTGTTGGAAGTGACAGATGAAATTAATATGCTTCATAAATTGCCATCACGGAGGGTCAATTAACAAGTGAACTAACCTTGTGAAAGTCATTTTGAAAGACTAGTTATGTCTATAATATTCCCTGTCAAATTAGGTAAAAGTGAGAAAATTAGAAGGCTGTCAAATAAATAGCAGTCTAAGATACTGGGTAATTGCATTTTTGATAAGGTAAATTAGTTTCTGTGATTGTTAGTTGAGAAACAGGAAATGAATAGTAGAAGTACCAAAGATTTCAAAACTGTGTGTGTGTGTGTATATATATATATATATGCAATGGATGTACATATGCTTCCGCACATACCAGTACATACATGTATAGGGAGACAGAGAGGAGAGTCATAAAGATTTAAATTGGAGATAAGACAGGTCCACACTCCATAGCCAAACCCATTCCCCTTTCCACCACCAAAGCCATTTTCCTTTAGATGCCTCCTCGGCTCCCACCTGGACAGCTCCCACCTGTCTGTCTTTACTCACTCAGCTTCCTTGTCAGTCATTCCAACCTTTTCATTATTGTGCATGTGCTGTGGACTAGCACAGTCAGTGCCCTCTGGAGCTCACATCTTGTAGGAAAGAACAGTGTCAGCATAACTGAATCAAAGCTCTCTCCTCCCAAGCATTTGTTCAAGGCCTTAAATTACAAGCACCAGAGAGATCAGCCCAAGCAGGCCCATTTTAGAGAAAAGGAGCTACGGCATTCTGGTTCCATGGCTATTTTCAGATGGTTCCAGGAAGGCCACATGGCACAGGCCATGCACTCTGACAGCGGGCTGTCCCAGCCAGGGCAGACGCGGCTGTAGCCAGCACCCGTCCTTCCTCCCTGTGGTAAATTGTCCTACGTGGAACCTCCCTCCTCTCGTGCCTCCTCTAAAGTCTCGGTTCCCTTGTCAGAACTTTGTCATGTCTGTGATGTCCCAGTTGTGCCAATTAGATCCCTTGACTGGGCCTCAAGTTTCTGTTTGTCATATGAATCAGTAGAGCTTAAAATTCATCTGGAGTTTTGGTCGCCTGTTCCCATCCCTCCATGACCTTCTGTGAGACTTGGAGCAAGTCAGCTCTCTTATCAGGAGGTGTGCTCCCCGAGTGTGAAATGAGGCTGCTTTGCAGCAAGGAGATGTGTTGAAGACTTTTTAAAAATAAAAGTTGTTATATTTATGTGTATACCAGAGCCCAGACACACATGTATGTAGAACAAGTGCTTTGTATGAAATCCAGTTCCTTCCCCTAGCCAGTGGTTCTCAACCTGTGGGTCGGGAACAATGAAAATACATCCTGCATATCAGATATTTACATTACGATTCATAACAGTAGCAAAATCACAGTTATGAAGTAGCAACGAAAATAATTTTATGGTTGGGAGTCACCACAACATGAGGAACTATATATATTAAAGGGTCGCGGCATTAGGAAGGTTGAGAACCACTGCGACTGTCTCCTTACGTCTTCCCATTGCCAGGGGAGTGTCAGAAGGCATGTGTACTGAGTGAGTGTGTGTCTGTGTAATGTATATACACAAATGCTCACATATGCATACACAAACGTAGTTTCTTTCCATAGGATCCCCATTTTACAGAGTCAGAAACTGAGTCTCAGTGAGTGCCTTGTGTGAGGCCACACAGTAAGGAACGGCATTGGGGGTTGAACCCAATCAGTGTGATTCCAAAACCTGCACTGTCTCCCAAAAGGCTTTCTTCACAGCCAACTTCCTCAGTGGGACAAATATCACCTCTTCCTAACGAAGGAAGAAATTGGGGAAATGAATGGCACATTTCTGTTCCAACTGTTAGTGTATCCTGCCCTTGATCACACAGTCCACTCATCTCCCTGCTCTGCCCAGCACAGTGGATGCAGATGAGTTGGCCGAGTTTGCATGCATGAAGATGGGACTAGCTCTGAGATGCATCCTCACGTGAGCTGCTCAGGGACCTGTGATGGCAGGACAAGCAGTAGCTGAAGCAGTTAGAGAATTCTTACTGGCCAACGTAAGCAATAAGAGAATCATTGAATGAATGCTGGCCATATTTTACAAATTTAAATCTGACAGCTGGGTTTTGGAAAGAACAAGAACAGATTTTGTTCTGGGGATCCCAGCCAGGAGCTCTGAAAGGTTCTCTTTTAGGCAAAACCCACCTTCTAGCCCCATATTCTTTGCTTCACGGTAGCCATTTCCAGGAGAGAGCTTTTCATTGGCTTGGGTTGGGTCATGGGCCTGCCCCTTCTGGGCAGGATTGGAGGAAATAATATTGCAATTGACTGACCCACCACAACACAGGGAATGGGGAGAGGTAATGGCCCAAGAATAAGCAGGATGCTGCTACTTATAGAAGCAGGTTAGGGATGAGAGGAAGTCAAAACTCCCAAATCATATGAAATAAAATAAAACCCAAAAAGCTTAATTGCTTCTCTGTTGTTTCCAAACCTGATCTGCAAACGTGCACACATAATTTGGCAGCAGTAAAGGGAGCAGCTTGTGGGTGTGACAGGGGCTAGGAGTTTAACTCCAAAAAGCTGCACTCGGATCCCAGGCCAGCACCCCAGCTGTGGGCTCTTGGTCTTAGAGCGCACCAGGCTCGAACCCGCTGCAAAGCTCCTTATCTCAAGTCTCCTCTCAGGGAGCCGCTGGGCGATCACATGTGATGCAGCTTCTGGAAGTGGGAGGGAAGTCAGTACTCAGCCAGCTGGGTCTGAAGTAGAAAGGTTTGGCACTAAGGTCACAAATAACAAGTGAAGCCCATGCATAGGTTCATGTGTTTACAAACTGTTTTAAAACTTTGTATTTCAGTGGCCATTTACTTTGGTGTAGTTGGGAACATTGAATAAATAAATCACAGTCTTTCTTAAAAGGGTAGTCTTTGAATTCTGAAGGACTGGCAGATTTCACAGCTATTGATGTTTTTGACAGATGCGTTGGTGACTTGAGATCTTTGAATGCAAATTATCTTTGAAATTATAGATGCTGCAGATGTAGATATGGATATCCAACTTGATATATGCCCCCTCTCTATTTTCACCCAGTGTATGGTAGCCATCCTTAGTAAACATGTTGCCACTAACCTTTTAACTGTCCAACGACTGCCTGTTCAGTGAGATTGCTCCATACTAGCAACTCACAAAAGCAGTAAGATTCCTCAAAAAAAGAGTGAGACTATGATTTTTAGAAATTCTCAGCCAAAAGTTGAAGAGCCCGGGCCATGGAAGGTTTTTAGAAGAAATTTTGGCATAGGGTATTGGATGGGCAGTGCCAGCAGATAACTCACAAGAATTTTTACCACATAAAGTATTCGCAGTACTTAGTATTACCAATTTAATGCTAGAGTTTTAGAGGGAAACAACTTATAATGAATTATAATTGCCTTATTTCCCATTATTTTAGTTGATGTTGTTAAACAATAGATTCTGGAATTGGCTAAGGAAGAACAGTTATTTGAAAAATGTGCTGTTTTGAATAAACTGATTCTGACTTAATGAGCTTTTAGAGGGTTTTATGCATGACTTACTGCCCATATTACATTCCTAAGGTAAGCTACTTAAACCTATGGTGCAATAGGATGTTTTTCAATTCATTTGTCTGTTTCATTAATGATGGAATGTATTTCCAGCACACAAATCCTATTTATGATCAAGACATTGTTGTTCTGTAGATCAACTTAAACCCTCACACTG
>NW_005879160.1:0-7162 GCF_000147115.1 Myotis lucifugus | reverse complement strand
AGTGGAAAGAGAGACCTAGGAGAGGGCAAAGTGCTGTGGTCTGGGGGGTGGATGGGGCACCGCGTGCAGAATAACAAGAGTGATATGTTTGAGACTTAAAATTTGGCATCAGAAAATAAAAGGCAGGGAATAAATTAGCAGCTGATTAGAACAGTCTGGCAGGATATGGGCCTCAACCAGTAAGGCATTGTGCCAGAACTATTATTTAGAGAGAATTGGCCAAAGAATATACATACACCAAGAGTCTATTTGAACCAAACCCTGTGCTGAAAGTTTTATATACATTATCTCATATGACAAAAGTAATTCCCCCTTTAAGAGCATGCATACTTTTCTGCTGTGGCATTATTCACAGCTGGGAACTATATATTTATTTGTGTGGTTAATTGGTTTACCATCTGGCTGTACCCACTAAATTTCCAGCACTGTACCTGGCACATAGTTGATGCTTGAAAAGTTTGTTGAATGAATAAATGAATGTAATGACTATTGTGGAACCTAGATTCATGTGAAGAAACCTCATGGAATTCTAGAAAACCTTAATAAGCAGTATGCTGGAAGGGGCTAAGCAGGGCAACTTGTACACCAGAGGACTTGCTCATTGAAATTTCAGCTTCCAATGCTTCTATGCTATAGCTTTCAGTTTAAATTCTTGAGAGCGATATTCTGATTGAGTCCGTTGCCCACTCATGATTCAATCAGCTATGATCAAAAGGGCTGTCACATAGTAGATAAGTGTCTGCAGGATTCCTCCCTTGAGGGTAATGGGTAAGGCACTTCTCAGAGAAAGAGAGTTGTACAGTACGGCACAGTGTGTAGATGCCAGACTTCAAGTTCCAGATGCAACACTTCACTTCCTATGTGATCCTGGGCAAATTACTTAATTCTCAGTGCTTTAGTGTCCTCATATGCAAAGTGAGGATCATGACAGTATTATCCACTTAGACTTGATATGAGTTCTAAAAGAGATAATACATGTAAAACATTCAATAGTTCCTAGCATTGTAAGCACTCAATAGATGTTAGCTTAACATAATTCTTACAATGGAAGATGAGAAAGTTCCATTTAGAATATCTTTATTCCTCTTAGTAAAATAAAAAACCTCATCAAGATTCTTTTAGGATATTTAATTTCTGGGAGAGAGTAGGTCTTAGTGTGATGAATAGTTTCAAATTTGGAGAGAGAGAATTTTAATAAGTCCAAAATATTCGTTAGATCATTCGATCCTCAATCTTAGCAGTTTATTAAAACAGCAAAGTAAATTTAACATAATCTCCATATAGACCCGTAAAAAATCAGTTTTTCCATACTTTGTAGTTGCACTGGAAGTGGAGGACAGAGATTGCACTTTTTAAAAATTTACCTTTATTGTTGAAAGTATTATAGATATCTCCTTTCTTCCCCTTTATTTCCTCTTCCACCCCCTCACCCCCAGCCCTCACCCTTCACCCCATGCCTTCTCCACGCTATTGTCTGTGTCCATGGGTTATGTATATATATGCATATAAATTCTTTGGTTAACTCTCTCCCCACTCGCCCCCACCCCCACCTTCCCTCTGAGATTCCTTAGTCTGTTCCATGCTTCTATGTCTCTGGATCTATTTTCATTACTTTATTTTGTTCATTAGATTCCACATATGAGTGAGATTGTGTGACACTTGTCTTTCTCTGACTGGCTTATTTAACTTAGCATAATACTAAGAGATTGCATTTTAAAATCATTATTTCTTCACCTAGACCCAACATTTAAGGCCAGGATCCATAGGCCTGTGCTAATAGGGAAGTGATGAGTTAACATTTGGCTGTTCAAGGCTCCTGATCTAATCACTTTACTAATGTTTTAAGGATAAAGTGAAAATTTTGTAATCTGTAGCTGTTGTAGGAGGCAGAACAGGCAGTTGGATATGCTTATCCACCTATTTAAATCAAAGGTCATTGCATTGATTTTATTTCTTCACATTTAGCAACACTTTATAACCTGAAACACATATTACAAATGTCAAGCTGTGCTTCTTAAGCCTAATGAGTTTCTTCATGAAGAACCAGGGGGGGATAGTGAGGAGCAGCTTGGAAAAGGGACCTTCAGAAACTTTGTGAAGTAATTTTACTATCAAATTTATGGTTATCTTTTAATTTAATTATGTCCCCTTTTGGTTCCCTGAAGTCTGGATTCTTGCTTTATATGCTGAGAGATATATCGATAGCAACCTCCACTTAAGGTCAATTTATGTAAGGAAATACTGTATTATGATTATAATTATAGAAAGTCTTTTGAGATTTTGATTGCCTTCTGATTCAAATATTTCTTTGGTTGTCAGGTCATTTATCATTTAAATGCAGATTAATGTGCAGATTGAGAGTTAAGGTGAAGGGTTCTTCTCCTTTAAAAACATCTCACTCTAATTTAGAGAATCTTAGCACTGGAAAGCAATTTAGAGATCTGCTGGCCCATGCCCTATGTTTCAGAGAAGAAAAAACTAGAGACCAGAAAAGTTGCATGATTAGTTCAAGATCACTCATCTGTATAATGACAGAGATAAACTCTGTATTAATAGGCGAAAGATCTCTCCACTGAATATCATGAGCAAAAAAGAAGTTATACTCCCATCACATCCTATAGAAAAATTGGTTACTGTGAGGATTATTTTGTTTTGTGGCTTTGATGTTGTTGTTCAGACAGTTCAACTTTTTATATTTGTTTTCCAAAGTGCTTAGAGCTCTCACTAGTGTACTTCTAGGTAGAAGGTTCTCAGTACTTCTACCAGGTGCAATTTCATGCATTAACTTTTGTGGCTGAGATATATGGTTGTGGCTAACTTATGACAGCTGTGAGTCCCATCTGCTAGTTTAAACCAAAGGACTCAGGATTAGTAATTGGACTCACCAATATAATCTCATTTGGTTACTTTTATTTCATGGATGGTATAAATACACTGTAGTCATTACATTTTTTTTTTTAAATATTATGAGCAAAGTGAAGCCCTCCAACCTAAGTATAATAGTAAGAAAAAAGCTACTGGATCAATGTATGCTGCTTTTAAGGTATTAATCTTTTAAACATTGGGAAAGGCTAAAAAGTTTCCCTGCAAGAAGGTCTTATGTGCCCCCCCCCCCCACACACATTTCATATAACAATTTTATTGGAGGCATTCTTACTTTTTTAAAAAAACTATTTTTGTTGATTTCACAGAGGAAGGGAAAGGGAGAGAGAGATAGAAACATCAATGATGAGAGAGAATCATTGGTCAGCTGCCTCCCGCATGCCCGCACTGGGGATTGAGCCCACAACCCGGGCATGTGCCCTGACCAGGAATTAAACCATGACCTCCTGGTTTATAGGTTGATGTTCAACCACTGAACCAAACTGACTGGGCCTTACTCTTTTTAAAAATCTTTTATTTTTTATTGTAAAGTTTATATTACATTCAGAAAAGTGTGTGAAAACCTATGTGTAAATCTTAAGTAATTATTGTAATAACCCCTTTGCTTTTCTTTATAGCATTGCCACCATTATGTATTCTTCAATAAAAAATAAAATATTATAAACTTTATAATGTTTTATATAATGGGATCAGACAGTGATTAATCTTCCACTCAACACTATGTTATGTGTCATCTTTCATTCAACACTATCTTAGTGAAGTTCATTCATATTTGCATGTAGTTGCTGCCTCTGCCAGCCCTCTCAGTCCCAGCTTCGTCTGGAAGGTCATTCCGGATGGTCGTTCTGCTGTTCAGTCTAATTAGCATATTAGCTCTTTATTATATAGAATTCTAAAATATATTTATCTATTCTTTTTTTTTATTCTTTTTTAAAAAGATATTATAATAAGTATTACAAAGGGTATTACATATGTGTCCTTCCCCCACCCCCCGCCCTTGACAATCCCCTGCCCTCCCTTACCCCCCAGTGTCTTATGTCCATTAGTTATGCTTATATGCATGCATACAAGTCCTTCGGTTGATCTCTTACTCCCCTCCCTTCTGCCCCCCAACCCTCTCTGGCCTTCCCACTGCAGTTTGACAATCAGTTTGAGGCAGCTCTGCCTCTGTATCTATTATTGTTCAAAAGTTTGTAATGGTCTTTATTATCCATGAATGAGAGAGATCATGTGGTATTTTTCCTTCATTGACTGGCTTATTTCACTTAGCATAATGCTCTCCAGTTCCATCCATGCTGTTGCAAATGGTAAGAGTTCCTTCTTTTTTACAGCAGCATAGTATTCCATCGTGTAGATGTACCACAGTTTTCTAATCCATTCATCTACTGATGGGCACTTAGGCTGTTTCCAGATCTTAGCTATGGTGAATTGTGCTGCTATGAACATATGGGTGCACATATCCTTTCTGATTGGTGTTTCTGGTTTCTTGGGATATATTCCTAGAAGTGGGATCACAGGGTCAAATGGGAGTTCCATTTCCAGCTTTTTGAGGAAACTCCATACTGTCTTCCATAGTGGCTGCACCAGTCTGCATTCCCACCAGCAGTGCACAAGTGTTCCTTTTTCTCCACATCCTCTCCAGCACTTGTCGTTTGTTGATTTGTTGATGATTTTATCAAATGCTTTTTCTGCATCTATTGATATGATCATGTAATTTTTATCTTTCATTTTGTTTATGTAGTGTATCACATTTATTGATTTGCGAATATTGTACCAACCTTACATCCCCAGAATAAATCCCAATTGATCATGGTGCATGATCTTTTTAATGTATTGCTAAATCTGGTTTGCTAATATTTTGTTGAGGATTTTAGCGTCTATGTTCATCAGGAATATAATTTTCTTTCTTTGTAGTATCTTTATCTGGTTTTGGAATTAGGATAGTACAGGCCTCATCAAAAGAGGTTGGAAATCTTCCCTCTTCTTGAATTTTTTGTAATAATTTGAGGATAGGTGTTAGTTCATCTTTGAATGGTAAAATTCACCTGTGAAGCCATCCAATGCAGGACTTTTATTTGCTGGGAATTTTTTTTTATTACTGCTTCAATTTCATTAGTTGTAATCTGTCTATTCAGGTTTTCTGATTCTTCCTGATTCAGTTTTAGAAGATTGTATATTCCTAGGAATTTATTTATTTCACCCAGGTTGTCCAATTTGTTGGTATATAGTTGTTTATAGTATTTTTTACAATCCTTTGAATTTCTGTGATATCATTTTGTTACTTCTCATCTTTTATTTCTGATTTTATTTATTTGGGTCCTCTCTTTGATATTCTTGATGAATCTGGTTAAATGTTCATCAATGTTGTTTATCTTTTCAAAGGACCAGGTCTTGATTTCATTGATCTTTTGTATTGTTTTGTTAGTCTCTCTATTTCTGCTCTGATCTTCATTATTTTCTTTCTTCTACCTACTCTGGGCTTTGTTTATTATTGTTTTTTTCTATTTCTTTTAGAACTAGGGTTAGATTGTTTATTTGAGATTTTTCTTGCTTCTTGAAGTAGGCCTGTAATGCTATGAACTTTCCTCTCAGATCTGCTTTTGTTGTGTCCCATAGATTTTGGGTTGTTGTGTGTTCATTTTCATGTAATTTTTTATTTCTTTGATCTCATTGATAACCCATTCATTTTTTAATAACATGCTATTTAGCCTCTATGTGTTTAATGCTTTTGAGTTTTTTAAATTGTAGTTGATTTCTAGTTTTATGCCATTGCAATCCGAGAAGATGCTTGATATGCTTTTAATCTTTTTGAATTTGTTAAGACTTATTTTGTGTACTAAAATGTGGTTTGTCTTTGAGAATGTTCCATATGCACTTGAAAATTCTGCTGCTTTGGGACCAAATGTTCTGTAAATATTAATTAAATCTACTTGATCTAGTGTATTGTTTAAGGTTGCTGTGTCCTTGTTGATTTTTCGTCTGGAAGATCTATCCGTTGATGACAGTGGGGTGTTAAAATACCCTACTGTAACTGTATTGCTGTTGATCTCTCTCTTAAAGTCCATCAAGATTTTCTTTATATATTTAGGTGCTCCTATATTGGATGCATATAGGTTTACAACGGTTATATCCTCTTGTTGGATCAATTCCTTTAGTATTATGTAGTGACCTTCTTTGTCTCTAGTTATGGCATTTTTTAAAGTCTATTTTGTCAGATATATGTATTGCTACCCCAGCTTTTATTTTCATTTCCATTTACATGAAATATTTTTTTCCATTCCTTCACTTTCAGACTGTTTGAATATTTTGTTTTGAGGTGTGTCTCCTGTAGGCAGCATATATATGGGTCATGTTTTCTTATCCATTCAGCTACCCTATGTCTTTTGATTGGAGCATTTAATCCATTTACATTTAAGGTTATTATTGATAGGTACTTATTTATTGCCATTTTTCTTTATACCTATGTTTCTCTCTATACATTTGTTCATGGTTCTTTAAAAAAAAGAAAGTAGAGATAGTTGTTTAAAGCACCTTAGAATTCTTTCCTCCTTCAGTCTCATTTCTTGCCACTTTGTGCCCATCCCATCCCCTCACCTAAACTAAAATACCGCTTCCCAAATGCCCAGGTTCTCTTGTTGTCTCAGAGCATCTGCACATGATGTGCCATTTGATGTCTTTGCCCTGCTTACTCCTATTTGTTCTTTTTAATATATATGTATATGTATGTATATATATATATATTTAACTTCAGAGAAGAAGGGAGAAGGAAAGAGATAGAAACATCAATGATGAAAGAGAATCATTGATTGGCTGCTTCCTGCATGTTCCACCATGGGGATCAAGCCCACAACCCGGGCAACCCAAGAATCAAACCATTACCTCCTGGTTTAGAGGTCAACACTCAACCGCTGAACCATACTAGCCAGGCCTAGTTGTTCTTTAAGGCTCAGTTTGAGCATCAACTTCTCAGAAAGCCTTTCTTGATATCTTCTTCTAAACTTCTCCAGCACCTAGTGCCTCCTGCTATTACAATGTTTATCACACTGTATTGTAACTGTCTACGTAGATCCCTCTCCCTTTCCCTTTCTAGGTTGTGAGTTCCTCAGCTCTGAATATGAGTGCCTGCAATGTGTCAGAAACATAGGACAGGTTCAATAAATGTTTGTTTAGTAATATATAGACAGATTGCCAATTGTTTATCTCCAGGAGATGATCAGCAGTTCCACATTGATCTATATCTTATCTTCCTGCAGATTTTGACATTTTGTCATTGGCTGAT
>NW_005879159.1:0-7162 GCF_000147115.1 Myotis lucifugus | reverse complement strand
GCCAGTTGAGAATGTCTGTACACTAATGAATGAATTCATTTGTATCAGTGCTCTGGAAAGGAACCAGAATATCTGTCACCCAAAATACACCTCTTTGTCATAAAATATTCAGAGCTGAAGACAATTAAGAATCAGCAAATTCAAGAAGTAAATATTTCTGGGGTGGCCCAAAAAATTGTTATTTTTCTCATAGACAACATTCCTTTGGAATTGGCCTTTTTCTACTCCCAATGGTTCTGATGAGCCTGCGAATCCAGGATCAGAGCTCACCTTCTGGATAAAGTCATGGCCTGATTCAGAATCACTTTTCCAGATACAAACAGGGATAAAGAGGTTGGCACTGAATTGTTACTGCCTCATTCTAAAGAGATGTTCTGAATGTGCCTGCTGCTCAGAAGCTCAAGCTGCCCCAATGCTGTCATTCTTGAAAACTTGTATAATGATGATTTTCATTGTCTGAACCACACAATTATTAATATAAGTCCTTTATCATCCTCCTTTATACCTTCTATTGTTTAAGTTCATTGGAATTGGAGTTTGTTGATAATTACCAAATAACCTAAATGACACAAAAATTGATACCTGAAAGGAAACTGGACAATAATGATCATTGTGAAATATGGGCTATTTGGAAATAGTTATCAAACTCAGATTGGGTAAATTGAATCTAAGTCTCTATTCATATTCTTGATTATTGGAATTAGTCTATTCCTCTCAGTGCCAACTGCATTAATCAGTTACTCCATGTGGCCTCATGGTAAGCGCTTGGTAAAGTTTTAGGAGACTAAATAGCTGCTAATATAGATCAAGACAAAGAAGATGGGAAATGCTTCTTATCACAAAAATGAATATTATTTTCCAAGCATGAAATATTCAAATTAAAAAACTAAAACAAAACTAAAATTTGAGATCTTTGTCTCTTAGGACCTTTATATGAGAACAATGAACAGCTCACTGCTTGCTTCTGTTGCTAAAAATAATATGAAGAGACTGATTGTGGAAGTTGCTGGATTTTACTGACACTTGGCTGCTAGGTAGGACTCTAAGGCTGATCCAACTGCTTAGGAAGACTAAGAGCATTAAGAATCCAATTTTCCAAATCCCTGTGAGAATCATATTTATTGTGCCTTATCTGTCTGAAGATAATGTGCTTTAGAAAAAAATTAACCCTGTTCCTCATACTATACTCCTTGTATTATTTTTACTAGGTAGCATAAATTCAAAGGTCATATAAATTTAAAATAAGAAAACATAGAATTGGTAAAGTGGAATCATTAGAACATTTTAGAAAGTATTTCATGCCCAGCCTGCATGGCTCAGTAGTTGAGTGTTGACCTATGAACCAGGAGGTCAATGTTAGATTCCTGGTCAGGGCATATTCCAGGGTTGCGGCCTTGATCCCCACTACAGGGTGTGCAGGAGGCAGCCGATCAAAGATTCTCTCTCATCATAATGATTTATCTCTCTCTGTCCCTCTTCCTTCATCTCTGAAATCAATAAAAATATATTTTTAAAAAAGAAAGTGTTTTATGTGGAGGGATTTGCAGATGGTTTGAGGAACAGATTCTGGTTTATCATTGAGCTTTGTGGGACAGCACACTTATCCTTGGTCTGAAGATGAACCCTCTATCTCAGGTGGACACAGATTCTCTCACTTGTCTGGCTGTAAAGTTGGGAATGTGTAGCCACTCTGGGGTATCAGGCCAACTTGGTCCATGTAAGGGAGGCCTGGGCAGCCCCAGCAAGAACACATCAGTTTCATTAGTGAGTTATTTGCATAGGTACCAGTTCCTCACTGCCAACCACTGAAGTCAGGGGAGTGCCTCAGATCAGTTAACTAAGGAATGGAAACCTGGTCCAAGGTACAGCTGCCTCTGAAAATATGCAGACAACAGCAAAGAGAGGGCACTGGAATATTACAGCCTCATTAATAGGAAGTCCTTAAGGACAAAAGGAAAATTCTTTGATTAGGCAAAAATTTCAATCGTTATATTTTCATTTATACTTTGCTTAAAAGGTGTGATGGCCTGGGGTCAGGATCTCCACTAATACATGAGTTGTGACTAATGGACTAGAAAATTAAATTATTGGAAAGCTTTAGGCTGGAGGATTGGAGAAGTTCAATCTTTTCTGTGAATTTCCACTACACATGATTTTGGGCAATATTTTTGTTTTAATATGGAGTCCTCCATAAGTCCATAACACTCCCTAAACATACTAGATTTGGAGAAAAGAGGCCTCATGACATTTGCCCTTGTAGGCTTTAACTAGACATTTTTTTAGATTGTCACTCTTAGCAAATCAGTGATTTTGTTTGCAATTACAAGTGGGCCGGTTGTGTAAACAAGAACATTTTTGGAAGTAAATATATGTGGGGAAGAAGGGTTGGGGTTTTTGTGTGTGTGTGTGTGTGTGGGAGGGTGTATGTGTGATGTATCAAAACAAAACCCAAATAAATAACAAGAATAAACTGTGTTTGTGTTATTAGTCCAGGCTCAATTCTCCTGAGATGTCTTCTTTCTGTCCAGTGTGATACTGAAAAGCTACCGACCACAGAATTCAAGCTCCTGTGTAGAGGCTAAACCAGTTCTTCTCTCAGAACTTTAACTGGAGCAGACTTGCTCAGAAATGGACAGTCTCTAAAGAGAATGCAAACTTTCTTAATTGCCGAAGATACTAGTACATGACTCCTACATTTTTAAGGCCTGTTTTATGTGTTGTTGTTTTTTTAACTCTCCTTTTTATAACTTGTAGTAATTACCCTTCCCTTGCTCAAACTCAGTAAAGTTAATTCTAATCAGAATTTATTAAGACTCTTATAAAAGCAGCTTAGACATTTTGTCATAAATATAAATAAAACTATGCATTTTTGAAATACATAAATATTTCATTACAATGTGGCACTAAGGCAATATTAATTAATTTGAGTTATAAATAACACAAACTGTCCCTAAATATTGAACAAATACTAATTTAACAATGTGTGTCAGAGAAGGCACACACATCCGGTTTCATTTGTCCCTTCATAACGATGAGACAGTAAGGGTGTTAACAATATAGCCGTATCTTCTGTCTCTGATGTTCACCATAGAAGAAATTCAGGTTGATCATTGACTTACTCCCCTATGTTTAACTAAGAACTGGTAAAAATATCTAATTTTATTCAATATAATTTAAGTGATATGATGGTAAGAAGTTTTTTTAAATGAAATATGGAGAAATTTACTCAAAATCTTCATTATCAGTTCTAACACAATAGAACACAGTCCTATTTTCCCATCTATCCCTGTATAAATAAAACTTATTCACCTAGAAGTTTGAAGTTCCTGATGTGTAAAATGAACTTGGGTGACAGAATGAGTCATTTTATACTCCAAGCTATATATCTATAAATCAACCCCAGTTTTGCAAAAATCATAGTCCTGGCTTAACCTGGCATGTAAGTCAGTGCGTGAAACCATTTCCTGACAGTCATTTACTAGACACTATAAGAAAGGATTGACCATCAGTGATATAACCTGGACAGCCAACCTATTTGGCTGTTACCATGGTGATGTGGGAAAAATGTATTGTGAAGAAATGTGAATTGTTTACTTGTAGAGAGCATTCAGCCCTTCCTCTTCACCCTGGCAATTTTCTTATTTTAATTGGAAACATTTAAATATTTTAAAGCCAAATAGATAAAGAATTACATTTTAAAAGTTTTCAAGCCACATTTTAAAAAGCAAATATTCTTGGAACTGCCACATTTAAAAAATATTAGTTATTGAAATTATTTCTGGGAAGTCAGAAAGTGAATATATTATAATCTATAAAGTGATTTGTTTGACAGAGTACAAGATTGATAATCATATCACAAGATCCTAACATTAATTAAATATTCACATTTTATAGTGTCCTTAAAGAAAAAGCATTAAATGGGTAAAATTTTAATGGTTATAGAATTATACTGTCTATTTTCTTAACCAAAAGCTTGACCTATGAAATTAGTAAGAAAATGTCATTTATCTGTATAGGAATAGTAGTGATTAATGAATATAAACTATTAAAAAGATTTGTACATAAGAAAATGTCTTAGTATTATAATGACATTTCTCCATAAGTTTTGTGGCTTCGTTAGCTTTTTAAAGGCATATAAAAATCAAAGCACTTTCAGAATCCGTTTCTTAACATATGACATTGCTGAGGATCTCACAACTTCATTATACCAACATTTATGGTGTTTCCAGCCAACTTTATATGGTATTTTCTTAGTACACGTCTTAATAAATGCACCTATTACACAAAGTTCACTCTTTACCATTCTTCACATCCTTGAAACCCTTTTCTGGTGCCCAAGATGTAAGCTTTTTCTATAAGTTATTCTTTCATGTTCTATCTTTATACTCTTAATGCTTCCTTCTATTCATGCTCCCAAATATTTCCACTGTGAATTCTGAAACTCCCATTTCATAACTAAAATCTACTACACTCTCATCTTCTCCCTTTAAACGTGTGCTCTTGTGGATATAGATTTCCTTGTAGAAGATTCCAGAAGAATCTATCATTCCCTTACACTGCACTGCCATATGGGTGGCAACTGAGATTTGACCATTGCTGGTTCCTCAGTGCCTTTTCTAAGCCATTATTACTAATTTCTCATGTAAAAAGTAGTCCAGTGCATTTGAGGTTTATGACAGTTGATTATGCCCCCAGCTACTCTTCCTCATGCTTTCACTGATGGTTCCTGTCATTTTCCTCTCTTTCAGTGATAACTTTGTTACCTAAGTTTCCTTATCTTACTTGCCATTCAAGTTCTTACTGGGTGATTGTCATTATAAAAGCCCCACATAATATACTACATTCCCAGTACCTTGAACTGACATTTCTCATGACCAACATATTTGGCATCATTTGAGACATCCATGCCCTTGGACACATCCTGAACTTGGTCATTACTCAAGTTACTTTAACTGTCATATATAGAGGCCCAGTTTACGAAATTCGTTCACTGAGGGAGGGGTCCCTCAGCCCAGCCTGCTCCCTCTCACAGTCTGGGGGCCTTCAGGGGATGTCCTACTGACTGCTTAAGCCACAGTCTGGCCTCCCTCTGCAAGAGGCAGATCAGGGGAAGGCACCACCCCCATCACCCCGCTGCTGCTGCCACTGTCGGCAGCTGCAGCCACCAAGGTGTTTTCATCAACAACAAAAACTTACTACTTTAAGTGATTAGCTAAATGATTTCTAGAACCATTTGCTGTCTAAATATTACACTTTCATAGTAAACAGTTATTCAATCGCTGTTGTGATGAACGATTATAAAATTCTATTTAAACAAATTGCTGTTTAATTAATAAAATGTATTGTTTTCCTGTGCCCTTTATCCCTTACTTCTTCTAGTCCTTCTGGATAGTGTTCTGTCACTGTCTTGCTCCTAAATTTCGAGCCTCTCCATGTATAATGGCATTTAACCTGCAATTTTTAAAGATCTGCACATTTTTTCTAATGTTGAAAGCTTTCCTTCAACTTTCCTCCCCAGCCCCCAGCTACTGGCCTATTTCTCCTCTGTGGCTTGCTGGGCTTCATGGGAAAGAAAATTACTCCACATTCTCACATACTGGATTGGTCTCTATGGAAAATTAAGGCTGCTGAATTTATTTTCTTTCTTACAAAGTAGAATATTTTACCAAGTTATCTTAGCTTTTCTTTGACATCTCTAACAATTATTTTTCCACCTGCCTTGTGAAATTGTATTTCTCTAGTTATTTTTTTTTAAAAAATTAGGATTTCCAGAATCCTGTCTTTGGTTCCCCAACCTTTCTACAATTCTCCACATTTCTCAGGGCTTTAACTAGCATCCATATGCAAGATAGAACAAAATCATTATCTTTTCCTCTGACATGTCATTTGAGCTTCAGACTTGTACAGTTACTCAAATTCATAGACACATTTATTTGATACATTCCTGACAAGTTTATTGAATGAACTGAGCTCTGTAGGGAACAATCAGAAAGTAACGCTATTTTTCCCCTTTCATTATCAAACACACTCTCTAACCTCATTGTTTTCTACTCTTTCAAGCATAGCCTGTCAATACTTCAGGTCCTTTTTAGTGCAAGAGAAAGCCTCTATTTCAGTTATTTAAACCTCATATCCTATCAAAAAGTCATATTGATCTGTTTGGGAGCTCTTTTCCTTCCACAGCTCAGGCCTTTTTTTGGACAAGAATGGCATTTCCCTCTTTATTTCTCTAACTCAATGGTTCTCAGACTTCAGCAGAAATCAGAATCAACTGGGGAACTGGTTTATACAGGTTGCTCTGCCTCCTCCTGGGAGTTTCTTATTCAGTCAGCCAGTGAGGTCCCAGAATTTGATGTCTAACCAGTTCCCTGGTGATGCAGCATGTGGGGGAGGAGTAGAGAAGTGGTTTTCTAAGTATGGTTCTGGACTCCTCCCCCACATGCTGGCTTTTATGGGGCTGCTGTGGATACAAGAGAGATAAGATATAGCAAAGACCTCACTAGCTTGCTAAACTTTTAATTAGGTTTCAATGTCTTCAAGGGGACAAAGGAGTATTCTTTGGCTTTCTATGAGTTCTTCTAAGATCCTCCAGATGGAACTTGCACCTAAAATTCCTTTGACATGAATCTCCTCCCCCTTTTAGTACCCCCTTCATCCTTTGGTCTGCAGGTGCTCACCTTATTCCTTTTAGGGTAATTGCTTTTCAGATGGCCTAAGGCCAGTGGTCAGCTAACTGCGGCTCGCAAGCCACATGCGGCTCTTTGGCCCCTTGAGTGTGGCTCTTTCACAAAATACCACGTGCGGATGCGCATATCCTGTGTGATTGAAACTTCGTGGCCCTTGCGCAGAAGTTGGATTTTGTGCAAGAGCCCACACTCAAGGGGGCCAAAGAGCCGCGAGTTACTCGGGGACACTCTGCTCGCTGCCGAGACCGTCCATGAGCTAAAATTTAAAATTAAGGCCCAGCCCAAAATTAGCGCAATCCACATCCTCGATGTCCTCGAGCTGAATGTTAGTGATGTGCGGGAGTAACACTTTTAACCAGTGAATTCTACTCGCTGAGAAATTAGTGAAAGCTGTTTCCTAATTCTAGTTGTCCTGACATGAATCCCATCAGGATGAAGGAGGTGTATAGGCTGGAGGAAATGTAGATTTTTAGCAG
>NW_005879158.1:0-7163 GCF_000147115.1 Myotis lucifugus | reverse complement strand
CTGGTGTCCCTGCTTCTTTATGGTTCGCCATGCCATGTCCTTCCTCCTCCCTGGGGCCACCCTGTGATTAATTGGGGTTGGGAAATGTCACTGGGGGAGGAGGAAGCCCTGGGGCCTGGCCTGGATGCCTCCAGAGGAGCCATACAGGGGGATCCCCTGTTAGAAAGAGCTGACTGCCCGCTGGGCCAGGGCTTGACTACATGGGGAAGGGGGCCTCGGACATAGAATCCTCCTGGTGTCTCCAAAGAGAGGGACCCCTCATTCCCCATGACCTCCAGGTACTGGATCTACATGCAGGACAGTCAGTGGCCTGAGGGAGGACGAGGGTAAGGAGGAGGATCCCTAAGGCGGGTTCTGGAGTCTTGAATGACCAATGAACAGGAGCCCTGCACAGAAATCAGGCTGCAGGCGGGAGAAGAAGCAGGACTCAGAGGCAAGAAGCCACGCAGGAGACAGGATGTGGGTGAGGTGGGGAAAGAGAAAGAAATCCTAGGGAGAGAGAGATAGAGACACAGAAAGATCCAGTGAGAGAGAGAGAGAGAGAGAGAGAGAGAGAGAGAGAGAGAGACTGACTCTGACTGAAAGAAGCAGAGACCACAAAGATGTTTGAGAAATACGGTCCCAACGGGATTCACACACACTTGCCATAACCTACTCCCTTCCTCTCATCCTCACACCACGAGGCCCCCGGTGGCCCACCTGCCTGGAACCAGCGCTTTTCCCTTTCTCTTATTATCCCCAGATCTTGGCTGAGTGCGGAGAACATTCTCTTGTCTTTTTTTTTCTCATCCATGTCCTCCCCTCTGTTGTCCTTCCATCACCCCATTCTTGTTGCCTCTCTTCCTCTCTTTCATCATCTGATGGGCAGCCCAAGAAGGGCCAAGCCCAGGTCTGATTAATCACTGCTTCCCCAGAATCATCCAGTTCAGGCTCGACTCCTGGATATGTTAATTGAATGAGTGAATGTCTTTCTCAATATCCTTCTTTTCCTAGTGAACTCCTACTCATCCTTCAAGACCCAACCTAAATACCACCTCCTACAGGAAGTCTTCTGTGATTTCTCCAGGCGGAGTCCCTCTTTTCCTCCCCTGAGCACTCACCACCTCTTCCACCTGCCACGAGCCTGATTGACAAACTGGTCTGGGCTCCCTTTGCATGTCCTCACAAGGACGTAGCAGTTTGGAGCATGAATTCTGGACCTGGACAACCTGGATCTGAATCTTAATGCTGGCAATCACTAGGTGTGTGAACTTGAGCAGGTCCCGGGACCTCTCTCCGCCGAGGTTGTAGGGGGGTTGACTCACACTTGTGAGGATAGTGTCTGGCACATTGTATTACACACCTGTGTCTGTCCGTCTCCTACAGAGCCCCCAGGACTGCAGCTGTCTTAACTCCCTCTCCAGATGAGCAAGTCTGGAGACCAAGGACTGAATACACACTATGCACTTAGTGCCATACTAACTGCTTTTAGAACGTCTTGACAGCTGCCTTTATGGACTGTGTACTCTGTTCCTGGCCGTTAGGTAAGCATTGCATGTATACCAGTGGTTCTCAACCTTCTGGCCCTTTAAATTCAGTTCCTCATATTGTGACCCAACCATAAAATTATTTTCGTTGCTGCTTCATCACTGTCATGTTGCTACTGTTATGAATCATCATGTAAATATCTGATATGCAGGGTGGTCTTAGGCGACCCCTGTGAAAGGGTCGTTCGACCGCCAAAGGGGTCGCGACCCACAGGTTGAGAACCGCTGATGTATACTATCTCATTTAATTCTCGCAAGAGTCTTTTTCATCTCAATTTCACAGGAAGTGGGGATGGGAATTAAGGTAGAGCCGTCAATGTCACACAATAAGTTATAGAAATACATTTCCTTCCAGAACTGGTGAACTCCTCCTTATCTTTTAAAACCCCATGCAGCCCTAGCTGGGTGGCTCAGTTGATTGGCGCTTCATCCCATACACCAAAAGTTTGCCTGTTCAATTCCCAGTATGGACACATGGTTGGGTTTTGAGTTCAATCCCAGGTCGGGGCGTTTAGAGGAGGCAACTAATTGATGTTTCTCTCTCACATCAATGTTTCTCTCCCTTCCTCTCTCTCTAAAGTCAATAAAAACTTATCCTAGAGTGAGGATTAAAGAAAACAGCAGCCCATGCAATGCCTCCTCATCTGAGAAGACATCCCTGACTCCTTTAAGGAGAGACCTTGCCACCTGGCCAGCGTGGCTCAGTGGTTAAGCATCAACCTAGGAACCAGGAGGTCATGGTTCAATTCCTGGTCAGGGCACACACCCAGGTTGTGGGTTCCATGCCCAGTAGGGGGCGTGCAGGAAGCAGCTGATCAATGATTCTCATCATTGATATTTCTCTCTCTCTCTCCCTGTTCCTTCCTCTCTGAAATCAACCATATGTGTGTGTATATATATATATATTAGAGACCCAGTGCATGAAATTCATGCAGGGGCGGGGGGGTCCCTCATCCTGGCCTGCACCTCTGCAATCCAGGACTCCTCGGGGGATGTCCAACTGCCTCTCACAATCCGGGACTGCTGACTCCTAACTGCTCACCTGCCTGCCTGCCTGATAGCCCCTAACTGCTCCCCTGCTGGTCTGATTGCCCCTAACCACCTCTGCCTTGCCCTGCACCCATGACCCAGGATGCCCTCCTCCAGTCGGTCGCAGGCACCCAGGACCTGGGCTTCCCTTTCTCTGGATGGCTGCAGGCACTCAGGACCTGTGCCAGCTTTGCCCGGGCCGGCTGCAGCTGCAGGAGACCATGGGCGGGTAGCTTCACCTGGGCCACAGCTGTAGGTGCTGGGGCCTGGGACCTCCGGACAGGCAGCTTGTCCCTCTCCTGGGCCATAGGTGCAGGCACTGGCACCTGGGACCACGGGGTGTGTGGCTTGTCCCTCTCCCAGGCCACAGGTGCAGACGCAGCCACTGGCGCCCGGGAGCATGGGGGGGACGACTTGTCCCTCTCCCAAGCCACAGCCTAGCCGGTCCCCATTCCTCTCTCGAGAGCTCATTTGTGTCTGGCTGGTCCCCATTCCTCTCTCCCCAGTGTTGTTTGAGCCGTGGCGGCTTGACAGTGTGACAACGTGATGACCATTTGCATATTAGCTCTTTATTATATAGGATACACACACACACACACACACACACACACACACACACACTGCCTGGCCAATGTTGCTCAGTAGTTGAGCATTGACCTATGAACCAGAAGGTCACGGTTTGATTCCTGGTTAGGGCACATGCCCAGGTTGCAGGCTTGATCCCCATTAGGGGGTGTGCAGGAAGCAGCCAATTAATGCTTCTCATCATTGATGTTTCTATCAGTCTCTCCTTCTTCCTTCCTCTCTGAAATCAATAACAATACATTTTTTAAAAAACGAGAAGAGACCTTGGCCCCTCCTCGGGGCACACTGTACCTTTTTCTCTGACAGCATTGACCGATTTATGTTATTATTATTTTTTTTTATTTCAACAGTGTATTGCCCAGCCGGTGTCGCTCAGTGGTTGAGTGTCGACCTATGAACCAGGAGATCACGGTTCAATTCTGGTCAGGTCACATGCCCAGGTTGTAGGCTTGATACCTAGTGCAGGGTGTGCAGGAGGCAGCCGATAAATGTTTCTCTCTCATCCTTGATGTTTCTCTCTCTCTCTCTCTCTCTCTCTCTCTCTCTCTCTCTCCCCTTTCCTCTCTAAAATCAATAAAAAATATTTTAAAGAAATGTATTGAGTGGCTTCTGTGTACCAGGTACTGACTAGGTGCTTAGAAAAACACAAGTGAATAAATGAGACTCCCTGCCCTCATGGACTGGGTGGGAGGAGGAAGGGGACAGATCATTTGGGAGTAAACAAATAAATGAGATAGTTTCTGCTATGACAAGTGCTCCAAAAAAATAAATTAAAAATAAACAAAGCAATAGATTGGTGACCTGGGGGGGGACCCCTTTAGCCAGGGCAATCCTGGAGGGCCTCTCGGAGGAGGGCACCGTGGCGTGAAGACCTGCATGCCCAGAATGTAAGATCTGCCTGTCGCCCTGACCTGCGTAGCAGCTCCGTGAGGGTAGGGCCCAGTCACCCCGGGGAACTGATGTAGGACAGGGTTCCATAAACTCTGGAGACATGACTAAAGAAACGGGTGAATGGCCTTTGAACATGAATCAAGTGTTCAAGTCCCCGCCCACTTTGCTTCCGATCCTCCCATAACACACTCAGCTGATGCTTCATTATCGTTTCCTGGGTGTGCAGATGGGAGCAGGGAGGAGTCCGTGCCAGGGACTGTGCACCAGTCATCTGTGGGGGCAGCGACCGTGTGGTCACCGCTATGTTCCCAGCCCAGCACCCGGCCTGCCATCCAATAAATGCTCAACAAATTGGTGTTTGAATGGGGACACAAGAACAGCCTGTGCTGGATGGAAAATTTCTGTTGCTCATAGGGTCGGTTGATGTGTCCACTCCAAACACCAGGCGAAGTGGAGGTGCAAGAACATTTGCTAGCTTTGCCTGGACTCAGCATCATCCCCCCACAGCTCCCCAGACCCACTGCTGGCACAGGAATATTTACACGGAGACAGTTCCCGAGAGAGGAGAGGAACCCTTCTTCCCACGTTTTCCAAGAGAAGTCCCAAAGCCGTTTCGGGAGTGGGGTCTGGAGGATGGAGCTGGCCTTGGGTTATGGGCGTTGGGTGAGGGCTGAGAATGGAGACCTGGTGAGCTTGCGACTGCAGCTCTTGGTGGGCGAAGGGATGCCCTTGGATTTCACAAGCAAACGGGACCATTTCCCCTACATGTCCGCGGGCTTCTCTGTGGGGATGTAACACAGGGGTGAGGAGAGTTCCTCTGGCCTTAGAGGCTGGGGCGGCGACAGGGGGACGTCTCTTGGGTTCCAGGGGCCCCAGGAAGGCCAGCTGGTACCAGGTGACTCAGAGCCAGCCCGGCTCCTGCTGTACAGGACCAACTGGTGTTGGGTGGGCCCAGACATGGGACGCAGTGGGAGGAGGGAAGGAGGAAGTGGTATAGTGGTGCTTCAAGGAACTTCCGAGGAGGGTGGGCCCTGTGATGCTCCCCTCAGCTCTGGGGTGTGTGAGGGGGTAGGATGGGGGACTGCCCTGCACCTTTCTTTCCGGGACACAGAGTCACACACATTGTCACCAGGAGCTGTTTGCAGATCATGATGTTATCGGAGGACTACACGGGTGGGATTCGTCCACTGCTAGTGGGACTGTGGTACTTGCGATGTCTTCAGAAGAGCCTGCTAAGACTGGCTCAGGATAAGGAGTGATATTTACTTGTGTGAAATTACATGCCTCCGTTTCCAAAGTCCCACATCCCTTAAACCGGTCCTGGAGAACGTTCAGCGAGGGCTTCAGTAGAGCTAGAAGGGAGAAAAAGTAAAAGTGCGTCAATGGCATTCCCTCGGTGGCAAACGTATTTTATGATGTCTTAGCAAACTTACTGACATTTTTTGGAAAAATATTTTTTTTTTATTTCAGAGCAGAAGGGAAGGAAACATCAATGATGAGAGCGAATCATTGATCAACTGCCTCCTGCACGCCTTGCACTGAGGATGGAGCCCGCAACCCCGGGCACGTGCCCTGACGGGGAATTTGAACCGTGACCTCCTGGTTCATAGGGTCGATGCTCAACCACTGAGCCACGCTGGGCAAGCTTAAGAGAGTTATTTTAATGGAGACAGGCATACAGTAAAATTACAGATTCAGTAAACCACAGGTGACTGGAGTTAAACTGATCGGCTTAGGTAAGATTTATTCCTCAGAATTTGTATTTTAACCCTTTGTACGCCACAAGCGTCTGTAGATGCTTTAAAATCTTTTTTTTTTTCGTGAGAATTTTCAATGGAAAATATTCAAGGACACCCGTATTGTGAGTAATATATTTATTTTTATACTATTCATTGCAAATTGATTTTTAAAAAAATTAAATTCAAAATATCTTGATGTGTGGGGATGGTTTCCGTGTTGGACGCATGGCAGTTAACTGGTTAATAGATTATTTAGATAAGCTTATTGGAAACTAGATATTATCATTACAAAGGCAGGCAGGTTTTTTTGTGTTGTTTTTTTTCTCAATCCCTGGAGATCTCGCTTCCAGGCAAGTCCTCAAAATTTTGACTCCAATAAACTCATGAAATTTGCATATAGGTTTGGGCCAAGTCCTGTAGACAGGGATGAAGCCGAGGTAGGGGTGGGAGAGGGTTGAGCGTGCAGATGCTGTGTGGCTGGGTGGCTGGGGGGTTGGGGACAAGGGTGGACCCTCTGCTCCCCCATCACCTCCCTCTGCCCACTCCCACCGGTCAGAGGCCCTCCCCGGGCAGGCCCTACCTGGCAGGGGTCCTGGCCCTGGTCCAGTCCTGCGCACAGCATGTTGTTGGTGAGGACGCCTGGGTAGAAGGCCTCACACTCCCTGGGGCTCAGGATGGTGACCCTGGAGCAGCTCAGGCCCTTGTTGTATTTCACTAAAGTGAGGAAACACCAGGTTCTCCCAGGGTCCAGCCCCAAAGCTCCAGGACCCAGGAGTCCAGACACCCAGACCGTTCCCATCCCAGGCCCCCGGCCCCCAGCCCCTCCTCCCTCAGACCCAGGAGCCCAGGCCCCCAACCCCTCCTCCCTCAGACCCAGGAGTCCAGGCCCCCAGCCCCTCCTCCCTCAGACCCAGGGGTCCAGGCCCCCAGCCTCCTCCTCCCTCAGACCCAGGAGTCCAGGCCCCCAGCCCCTCCTCCCTCAGACCCAGGGGTCCAGGCCCCCAGCCTCCTCCTCCCTCAAACCCAGGAGTCCAGGCCCCCAGCCCCTCCTCCCTCAGACCGAGGAGCCCAGGCCCCCAGCCCCCCCTCCCTCAGACTAAGGAGTCCAGCCCCCCGCCTCTCCTCCCTCGACCTAGGAGGCCGGATCCCTCGCCTCTCTCCCCTCACAGTGAGGAGCCCGAGCCCCGAGCCTCTCCTCCCTCAAACGCAGGAGCAGCCCCACGCCTCCCTCTTCCTTCTCCCATTCGGACCATGCCCAAGGCACCTCTCATGGACTCCAGACGGAGAACCAGGGGGCCCGCTCTCCAGAACTCCGCTATCAGTTCTCTGGGACCCTGTGCCTCTCACTCCCGATCTCACTCGGGTGCACCGCAGACCCTGAATCTCGCAGGTA
>NW_005879157.1:0-7164 GCF_000147115.1 Myotis lucifugus | reverse complement strand
GCCAGCAGCCCCACTCCCGCCACCGCCACTGCTCCCACTCGCTGACAGCGCTGGCCCCAATGCACCCCACCCCCTGACAGCACAGAGCGATTGGGGCTGCCACCAGCAGTAGGTGCAAGCGGGACCAGTGCTGACAGCTGGTGCGAGCAGCAGCTGCTGCCCTGATTGCCCCTCAGGAGAAGGGGGAGGTGGAGAAGCACTCAGGAGTGATCAGGGCCAGCAGTGGGTGCGAGCAGAGGCTCTGGTACTGGCTGCAAGTGCAAGCAGGACCATCACTGGCAGTGGGTGTGAGAGGCAGCTGTTGTCCCTGATCACCCCTCAGGACCAGGGGGAGGTGGAGAAGCCCTGGAGGGGCAATCACAGCCAGCAGCCGCCACTCACACCTGCTGATGGTGCCGAGCAATTGGGGCCAGTGCCAGGCGCCGGCAGTGGGTGAAAGCAGCGGCTCTGGCACTGGTAGCAGGTGAGAGTGGGGTTGGCACTGGCAGCAAGTGTGAGTGCCAGGCCAGACCGTAGCACA
Source organism: Myotis lucifugus (assembly GCF_000147115.1). Classification (NCBI taxonomy): domain Eukaryota; kingdom Metazoa; phylum Chordata; class Mammalia; order Chiroptera; family Vespertilionidae; genus Myotis; species Myotis lucifugus. The sequence goes on along the minus strand of NW_005879157.1, from coordinate 6,644 downwards.
TGGGAGCAAAGAATTTTCAGTAATCACCAGAGGCTCGCCCCAATGACAGAGACTGGTGCCCCGTCTTGGTCTGGCACCCCCGCTCACCTGCTCCACCTTCCTGCCATGGCTGACGCCCACCATGTTCTGCACTCTGCCACCTGCTTTCAACTCCCACCATGTTCCGCACATGCCCCCTGGTGGTCAGTGCACGTCATAGCAATCGATTGTTTGGTTGTTCTGCTGTTCGATCTATAGGGTTTTCTATAGAGAGATTTAGGGTAAATATTCTCTTTAATCTGGATCTATATTTTACTGTCTCTGGGATTTAATTTTTTTTGTTGGAGAGTTGGGTTTCTGTTTTTCTCTCTGTGTGTGTGTGTGTCCCAGGTTACCAGAAAGAATAAAGAGGGCTATACAACACTTTCATTGACTGGAATAAATTAATGGCATCAGGATTTCATCCTGGACCGCATTATTTTAAAAAACCACTTTATCCCACCCTTTCCCATGTATTCTAGAATTAATAACTTAGACTTTTGGTTATATACTGCTGATGATTATTTTGTCCAGAGATTTTCATGTGGAGGAACAAGAATTAACTTAGAGTTAAAACATCCCCTGTGTATTTCCTTAAAGCTTATAAGAAAGAAATGGATATTTATAACATAGAGATTTGAAGAAAGGACACTCTCAGAAGTGGTTGGGCCTTGGAAAGGCTAAGATCTAGGACAGGGGTGGGAAAACTTTTTGACTCGAGAGCCACAATGGGTTCTTAAACTGGACCGGAGGGCCGGAACAAAAGTATGGATGGAGTGTTTGTGTGAACTAATATAAATTCAAAGTAAACATCATTACATAAAAGGGTACGGTCTTTTTTTTTTTTAGTTTTATTCATTTCAAACGGTCCGGATCCGGCCCGCGGGCCGTAGTTAGCCCACGGCTGATCTAGGATATGTGTCTTTGAAATGATCACTTCCACATGGTGTGCAATTACCTTTACCTTTTATATTGTCACTCCATTCAGCAACTCCAATTCTTCAGTCAAGTCTCATGTACTAGTGTAGCCTTATATGGTGGTGGTGTGGAGAATTCTCAGGGAAGGGCCCTTGAGGGCATGTATGAGTCACTCCAGTTTTAGCCTATCCACTAGGGAAATTTAAAACAGGTTTCCATAGTTTATCTCCAGCAGAGAAGGTATATATAGCCTCTAGTGGACCTGGAAATATCTGGGAGAACCCCACTGAGAGCAATGGTTGCCATGTGGCAAGTCAGAAATGGGCATTCAAAAGGCTATTGCAAAAAAAAGAAAAGAACAAAAAAGAAAAGAAAAGAAAAGAAAAGAAAAGAAAAGAAAAGAAAAGAAAAGAGAAGAAAAGAAGGCTCTTGCTCTCCAAATATACTAAAGGAAGTTTACCTTTGAAGAGGAGGAGGAACGGTAATGCTAGTGTTACCATAAATAAATATATTTATTACATATAACGTATCTTTGTCCTTTTAACTAAAATAATCTCAAATTTTGCATTGTACTTTGATCTCTATGTGATAGAATCAAAGAGATAACTATTTAGTAGGTTTGACTGCATTGAATTATTCTCTTTTGGAATGTGTAGGTAAATTCCATTGGTCAACTACGTAAAAGTTTTTGTATATGTGAGATATTCAAACAGAAATTTGGCTCATGCTCTTGTGCTTATTCAAAATATAAAGTGTCAGCATTGCCACCATTTTATTTTTATGACATGTCATCTGACAGAAAATCACATCCTTTTGACTCATTGATTAAGGAGCATTTGAACCATGTAAATGTATTTTCCATTTGAACTTTTTTTGTATTGTTTCAAGTGACTTTGATTTAGTTGCCCTCCACAGAGACCCCATAGATTTCATTCAAGAAAAAAAAAGCCCAACTTCATTTATTTATGGTCAATTTGTATTTTAATGTAACCAGTAAACCTCTAAAAGCCTATTGTCTTCATAAAGAAGTCAAGAACCTATTGTGTGCAGAGCATTAAACACCTTTGTTCTGAGTCAAGGACAAATCACAAGATGAACAGTGGTACAAGACAGTACATGCTAAATGCATTTATTACACTTTTAAAAAGCAAACAAATTTGTTTTTCTTCTATAGTATTTAAAGAAGCATGCTAGGCATTGTAGGAGATAAAATTATTTTCTAAAAAAGTAAAATTCTTTCCTTTCAAGGAGTTTCCAGTCTAATGAGGTAAAAAAAACATGAAGACTTTGACAGCAAAGAGTGAAATAAGAAAGAATAAGAACTAGCTAGTGACACAGATTTAAAATTAAAAAACTGATTTTGTTGTGCTTTCTTTAAAATCTTTGTCAAATATCATGTCAGGAGGTTCTTCATATGTGACTTTATATAGAGAAGAAGCCAAATGAATAATAACAGTGACAGCTGATATTTACTGAGCATTTTCTACATTCTAAGCACTACATTAGCACTTTCAGTGCCTCTTGGGCCTTCAGTGCTATATGCTTCCTGCAATTGCAACACAGCTTCTCCAAGGAACCTCTTAATTGCTTTGGGGCACAAAACTCTAGAAGAACAGAACATAATGAACACAGCATGTTTCTTTCTCAAATAATCTAAAAACTGGCCCAGAGGATGAGAATAGTAAATGAGAAACTAAATGAAAAGTATTTGTCCTAAATTCCTTAAGGATATTGCAAAGCCTTATACCAGTTATATTGATTTGGACTGGGATGATCACATAATACTTCAGTGAGGAGATAGCATATGAGTTTGGCTTTGAATGATGGGTAAGAATGAAGAGTAGAATCATGGGATTCATTTCAAGAATGAATTACAAAGGCTTAAGAGTTGGGAAGTGAAAGGTCAAAAATATTTAACCATTTTTATAAGAATTTTAAAATCTTCTATGCTTTCTCACACATATAATCCTTCAATTTCTTTATCTATAAAAAGAAAAAAATATTGATGTTAGTCTTTTAAAAAACTAAACAAAATATTCAGTCAATATGCCTGCCACATACAAAGAGTTTTAAAAAATAAAAATAATAAATAGGAAAATGAGTTAACTTCTAGCAATCACATAGTGGTGGAGGAATGCTAGTGGGCATGGCTTATGGTGATAATGCCTCTTCAAGTGTAGGTTGAGTCTTGATGAGTTATCATGATTATGTGAACTTCATTTATATTGATAGATGTTTGTACTGTTTTGCAAATGTGTTTTTTGGAGCATAGGACAACTTCAACCAGTTAGTTGAAACTTGTCAATTTTGGGTAGATACAATTAAGCCAGTCATACTTAGGTGCTCAATAAAAATGTTATTTCCCCACTCTCAGGAACAATGCCTTTTCTGCTTTGGTTAGCATATCAGAGGGAGTTGTGGAAGAAGACCACAGAGGCAGTTTGAGAATATATTTAAGGAATTTGTGCGCCAGAGTGACATGTTTCCCCCGTTATAGCCATCTATTTGCTTGCTCATCTGAATTAATAAATATTTCTATCTTAATAGTCACATCCTCCATGAAATACTATTTTTTTAAGTAAAACCCATCAATTCCATTCCATAACATGGCTGAACTCTACAAACTTTGTCATAGAATCTGCATTATTGCATTTTACTTTGTTTACATTTTCTTCTCCCCTCCCTAATGATAAATTCTCCTGTATATAATATAAATGATATTTTATTAATATTTTCATCTCTTACATTTCTATGAAATGTTACATAACCATTCTCAATAAATACTTGTAAATTTCAGTTGTGCTATCTAGCCTATGTTGCAGTTGGAACTCCTAGTCACATTTTGTTGAACCACAAAGATAGCTTTTCCACAAATCTTGAAATTACATAACTAGGAGAATACAAACACAGGCTTTCTCTCTTATAAAACTATACTAAAAAATTTTATAAATGTTATTAAAACCAAACAAAGATCAGGGATTAAGGCATTAAAGGATGAGAGATTTCAACAAGTTTCTGAAATATTAAATACAGCTGGAAAGTGTTGATGAAGCAAATAATAAGAAGTGCATTCTTGACATAAAAGTAGAGAGAGCTATAACAGAAGAGAGAGTCCCTGTGCACAGGTAATATCCCTGGAAAAGGAGGATTCTAAGACAATGATATGAGAGTAGCATGAAGAAGTGAAAAATGGGACTGAAATTGTTGAAGATTTCCACAGGGAATAATTTCCTCTAATCTCTGTCTTCCAGGTAATAGATAGGCACTCATCTATAAGTCAAAAATGATAGTGTTATTTCCTAAATAAATTAAACAAACTTTCTGGGTAGAATTGGGGCAACTTGAAACAGTCTTTATCTTGGCTTCTTGGCATTTAGGTGTCACTCAGAAGAATATGTGGTAGCTAATCAGCTCACCCCAAAGTAATTTGACAGGTGTTGTTCTTGTGTATAGAACCCCAATACACTTTTTTACTAACCTCATTCTTAAATATAAATAAACTAGAGGTCCGATGAACGAAATTCCTGCAAGAGTAGGCCTTCCTTCCCCCAGCTGCTGGTACCTGCTTCCCTCTGGCACCCAGGACTCAGGCTTCCCTCTGACCACCTGCAGGCACCCGGAAGGATGTCCAGCTAATTAGCATATTATGCTTTTATTATTATAGATAACAGAGGATAACTAGACTTCAGAAGAAAGAATGCAACATGATTATTATACAAAGAGCTATACTTCACTCACAGAGAAAGAAACACCAAACTGGAATCAAACTTCAGATTTCCAGGATGCAATACTTTCAAAGACCATAAAGCAGTATCTTCTAAGTTAGAAAAGAAAATGTTTTTCAGTCTAGAATCCTATGTACAGCCAAGCTATCAGCAAAGAGTAAGGTGGTCTCAGAAAATCTGCCACTTTGCTTATGAAGTGAAATGAGCATACCCAAGCAAATCAAAGTAGTGAAAAAGCGAGGAAAATACATGAAAAACCTGAGAGACTAGTGAAAGAGGCCTAGCTTGTTTGGCTCAGTAGAGTGTCAGTCTGAGAACTGAAGGATCTCGGGTTCAATTCCAGTCAAGGGTATGTACCTTGGTTGCAGGTTCCATCCCTAGCCCTGATTGGGACGCATGCGAGAGGCAATCATTCAATGTGTTCCTCCCACATCAATATTTCTCTCTCTGTGTCTGTCCCCCTTCTTTCCATTCTCTCTACAAAATCAATGGAAACAATATTTTGGGCGAGGATTAATAAAAGAAAAGAACTAGTGAAAAAAAATGTCTTATATTTCAACCTTACTTTCTCCTGTCCCAATCCATCTTTTCTCCCCGATTCTAAACCCTATGATCTATAGCTGCTCTGCTCCCACCACAAAATGCAGAAGCAATCCCTTCCATAGATTTCTCCACTAGTTTACCTTGATGACCCTTTGTGGAAGCTGCACATGCTATGCTTCCTTGCTCACAGGGAAGGATGGCAGGGTCTCAGGGAGGCTGGTGAGATCTTCTCTATGATTATCCTATTTCTGTTTCTAGACCTTATTTCCCTAGCTACTCCCACAGTAACATTAATTCTAATTTCTGTAATAAATCCCTTAATTAATAGTACTCATAGAAGATCGACTCTCTAATTCAAATTGAATTGATGCAAACTTCTTGGAAAGGAAATGTAAGTTTAGCACAGCATTTGCCTCTACAGTGAACATTATATACAGTCTTGTAGTAAACTGGACAGTGGTTATTGGTTTTCAAATTTTAGAATAAACTTGTGGAAAAATTATAGGAGACTGAACTATGATATCACAACACAGCTGTCAGAATTTGGAGATAAAAACAGGATGAGAAAGGTTTAGTGAACATTGTAACTACCAATGCCTTCAATACCATGATGAATAATAAAGAACTGCAACATGTACCAAATTGCAGAGTGGATTGGTGAAAGAACTTGGAATGCTGATATCATTATTTGGTAAGAGGGAAAAAAAGAGTGATTATATAATTATATCAGGCCTCATTAATCAGAGTAGAAAATTAATATAAAAAGTCTAATATTGCTAAATCAAGAAACTGCAGAATCATACTATTTAAAGATATGAATTTGATTACTAAATAGCCAAATATAAAAACATGTAGAGGTAGTTGTCTTTAGATAATACACAATTATCTGACTGATTCCTTTAGAAGGAAACATGGATTAGAAAGAGTTTTACTTTTCTCCACAAACATTTTATAGTGAGTGAATAGTTGACATGTGTATTAGCTTGCTAGGGCTATCATACCAAAATAACACAGACTGGGTGGACATCCGTGCATTGGGGGGGCGGAGGGTCCCTCAGCCTGGCCTGTGCCCTCTCACAGTCTGGGACCCCTCAGGGGATGTCCACCTGCAGGGAGTGCCACTTAGCCAGAAGTCAGACTTGCTGCTTCTGAGCGCTGTCTTGGAGGCGGCGGGAGAGGCTCCCGCCACCACTGCTGCACTACCCTGGCTTCTGGCTGAGCAGCACTCCTCCTGTGTTGAGCGTCTGCCCCCTGGTGGTCAGTGCACATAAAAGCAACCAGTCCAGTCATTCTGTCGTTTGGTCAATTTGCATATTAGCCTTTTATTATCTAGGATTGTCTCACAGTTCTGGAGCTGGAGTCAAGATGTAGGTATCCCCCAGTGTTGGTTTCTTCTGAGGCCTCTCTCCATAGCTTGCATATGGCTACCTTCTCACTGTG
>NW_005879156.1:5283-7665 GCF_000147115.1 Myotis lucifugus | reverse complement strand
CCAGGAATTGTAACATTATCAAGTATCCCGGGCATTAAACAGCCTTTATACCCTCTAATCTCCTGGTTTTGAACAAGGCCTTAACAAAAAACAAGGCCTATCTTACTTGTTCTTCAAAGAGATTCACACGTTTCTACTTCATTTCCCATGTACCAATCCTTGTGTATTTTTAAGGAGTTTTTTCCAAACATGAGGACAGTTTTTCTTAGAAAATATGTACAGGAATTCTTCTGGATTTGAACTGCTTCTTTCAAAAAAAACTCCAGCCAAATCAGCCAAAAATACTTAAATAGGGAACAGTATTCACTTTATTTAAATGCTTCATACACCAATTCTGAGCTCTATAAATGGCAATTCTTCATGTCTGAAAGAACTTTCTTCAGAAAAACGTCAAGTCAGTTATCCAGAATTGTAACATTATCAGTAATCTTGTCATTTCACAGCTTTATACCTCTAATCTCGGTGTTTGAACAGGGCTTAAGGAAAGTATGGCTATATTTACTTTTTCATCAAGGGTTTTCACACGTTTCTAATCATTTCCATGTACAATCATTGTGTATTTTAAGAGTTTCCCAACATGAGACAGTTTTTTTTGAAATATATACATGAATCTTCTGGATTAAACTGCTTCTTTCAAAAATCTCGAGCCAATTCTGACAAAATAGTAAATAGGAAAAGTATTCTCTTTATTTAAAGGCTTCATAAACAAATTCTGTGCAGTAACTGGCTATTTTTCATGTTTGAAAGAACTTTCTTCAGAAAAACGCCAAGTCAGTTAGCCAGAATTGTAACATTATCAGTAATCTTGTCATTTCACAGCTTTAAACCTCTAATCTCTGTGTTTGAACAGTGCCTTCAGGAAAGTATGGCTGTACTTACTTGTATTTCAAGGGTTTTCACACGTTTATAATCATTTCCATGTACAATCCTTGTGTATTTTAAGAGTTTTACCAACATGAGACAGTTTTCTTAGAAATATATACATGAATCTTCCAGATTTAAATTGCTTCTTTCAAAAAACTCCAGCCAATTCAGCCAAAATAGTAAATATGAACAGTATACTCTTTATTTACAGGCTTCATACAAATTATGAGCTCTATAAATGGCAATTCTTCATGTCTGAAAGAACTTTCTTCAGAAAAAAATCAAGTCAGTTAGCCAGAATTGTAACATTATCAGTAATCCTGTCATTAAAAAGCTTTATACCTCTAATCTCTGGTTTTGAACAGGGCCTTAACAAAAGTATGGCTATACTTACTTGTACATCAAGGGTTTTCACACGTTTCTAATCATTTCCATGTACAATCCTTGTGTATTTTAAGAGTTTTACCAACATGAGACAGTTTTCTTAGAAATATGTACATGAATCTTCTGGATTTGAACTGCTTCTTTCAAAAAACTCCAGCCAAATTAGCCAAAATACTAAATAGGAACAATATTCACTTTATTTAAAGGCTTCATACACAAATTCTGAGCTCTATAAATGGCAATTCTTCATGTCTGAAAGAACTTTCTTCAGAAAAACGTCGTCAGTTATCCAGAATTGTAACATTATCATTAATCTTGTCATTTCACAGCTTTTTACCTCTAATCTCGGTGTTTGAACAGGGCCTTAAGGAAAGTATGGCTATATTTACTTTTACATCAAGGGTTTTCACACATTTCTAATCATTTCCATGTACAATCATTGTGTATTTTAAGAGTTTTCCCAACATGAGACAGTTTTCTTAGAAATATATACATGACAATTCAGGATTTAAACTGCTTCTTTCAAAAAACTCCAGCCAATTCAGCCAAAATAGTAAATATGAACAGTATTCTTTTTATTTGAAGGCTTCATACACAAATTCTGAGCTCTATAAATGGCCATTCTTCATGTTTGAAAGAACTTTCTTCAGAAAAACATCTAGTCAGTTAGCCAGAATAGTAACATTATCAGTAATCTTGTCATTTCACAGCTTTCTGTGTCTAATCTCGGTGTTTGAACAAGGCCTTAACGAAAATATGGCTCTATTTACTTGTATTTCAAGGGTTTTCACACGTTTCCAATCATTTCCATGTACAATCATTGTGCATTTTAAGAGTTTTCGCAACATGAGACAGTTTTCTTAGAAATATATACATCAATCTTCAGTATTTAAACTGCTTCTTTCAAAAAACTCCAGCCAATTCAGCCAAAATAGTAAATATGAACAGTATTCTCCTTATTTAAAGGCTTCATACACAAATTCTGAGCTCTATAAATGGCAATTCTTCACGTTTTGAAAGAACTTTCTTCAGAAAACATCTAGTCAGTTAGCCAGAATTGTAACATTATCAGTAATCTTGTCATTTCAACCTTTATACCTTCTAATCTCGTGTTTGAACAGGCCTTAAGGAAAA
>NW_005879156.1:4226-5183 GCF_000147115.1 Myotis lucifugus | reverse complement strand
TTAAGAGTTTTCGCAGCGTGAGACAGTTTTCTTAGAAATATATACATGAATCTTCCAGATTTAAACTGCTTCTTTCAAAAAACTCCAGCCAATTCAGCCAAAATAGTAAATATGAACTGTATACTCTTTATTTACAGGCTTCATACAAATTCTGAGCTCTATAAATGGCAATTCTTCATGTCTGAAAGAACTTTCTTCAGAAAAACCTCAAGCCACTTAGCCAGAATTGTAACATTATCAGTAATCCTGTCATTAAACAGCTTTATACCTCTAATCTCTGTTTTTGAACAGGGCCTTAACGAAAGCATGGCTATACTTACTTGTACATCAAGAGATTTTACACGTTTCTAATCATTTCCATGTACAATCCTTGTGTATTTTAAGAGTTTTACCAACATGAGACAGTTTTCTTAGAAATATGTACATGAATCTTCTGGATTTGAACTGCTTCTTTCAAAAAACTCCAGCCAAATCAGCCAAAATACTAAATAGGAACAGTATTCACTTTATTTAAAGGCTTCATACACAAATTCTGAGCTCTATAAATGGCAATTCTTCATGTCTGAAAGAACTTTCTTCAGAAAAACGTCAAGTCAGTTATCCAGAATGGTAACATTATCAGTAATCTTGTCATTTCACAGCTTTATACCTCTAATCTCGGTGTTTGAACAGGGCTTAAGGAAAGTATGGCTATATTTACTTTTACATCAAGGGTTTTCACACGTTTCTAATCATTTCCATGTACAATCACTGTGTATTTTAAGAGTTTTACCAACATGAGACAGTTTTTTTTGAAATATATACATGAATCTTCTGGATTTAAACTGCTTCTTTCAAGAATCTTGAGCCAATTCTGCCAAAATAGTAAATAGGAAAAGTATTCTCTTTATTTAAAGGCTTCATAAACAAATTCTGTGCAGTAAATTGCTATTCTTCATGTGTGAAAGAACTTTCTTC
>NW_005879156.1:0-3825 GCF_000147115.1 Myotis lucifugus | reverse complement strand
GCCAGAATTGTAACATTATCAGTAATCTTGTCATTTCACAGCAAGTATACCTCTAATCTCGGTGTTTGAACTGGCCTTAAGGAATGTCTGGCTGTACTTACTTGTACCTCAAGGGTTTTCACAAATTCCTATTCATTTCCATGTACAATTTTTGTGTATTTTAAGAGTTTTACCAACATGAGACAGTTTTTTAGAAATATATAAATGAATCTTCTGGATTTAAACTGCTTCTTTCAAAAATCTCCAGCCAATTCTGCCAAAATAGTAAGTAGGAAAAGGATTCTCTTTATTTAAAGGCTTCATACACAAATTCTGAGCTCTATAAATGGCAATTCTTCATGTTTGAAAGAACTTTCTTCAGAAAAATGCCAAGTAAGTTAGCCAGAATTTTAACATTATCAGTAATCTTGTCATTTCACAGCTTTATACCTCTAATCTCGATGTTTGAACAGGGCCTTAAAGAAAGTATGGCTGTAGTTACTTTTATTTCAAGGGTTTTCACATGTTTCTAATCATTTCCATGTGCAATCCTTGTGTATTTTAAGAGTTTTACCAACGTGAGACAGTTTCCTTAAAAATATATACATGAATTTTCTGGATTTAAACTGCTTCTTTCAAAAATCTCGAGCCAATTCTGCCAAAATAGTAAATAGGAAAAGTATTCTCTTTATTTAAAGGCTTCATACACAAATTCTGAGCTCTATAAATGACAATTCTTCATGTCTGACAGAACTTTCTTCAGAAAAACATCAAGTGAGTTGGCCAGAATTGTAACTTTATCAGTAATCTTGTCAATTCACAGCTTTATACCTTCAATCTCAGTGTTTGAACAGGGCCTTCAAAAAAGTATGGCTGTACTTACTTGTATTTCAAGGGTTTTCACACGTTTCTAATCATTTCCATGTATAATCATTGTGTATTTTAAGAATTTTACCAACATGAGACAGTTTTCTAAGAAATATATACATGAATCTTCTGGATTTAAACTGCCTCTTACAAAAAACTCCAGTCAATTCAGCCAAAATACTAAATAGGACCAGTATTCACTTCATTTAAAGGCTTCATACACAAATTCTGAGCTCTATAAATGCAATTCTTCATATTTGAAAGAACTTTCTTCAGAAAAACGCCAAGTAAGTTAGCCAGAATTGTAACATTATCAGTAATCTTTTCATTTCACAGCTTTATACCTCTAATCTCGGTGTTTGAACAGGGCCTTAAGGAAAGTATGGCTATACTTACTTGTACATCAAGGGTTTTCACACGTTTCTAATCATTTCCATGTGCAATCATTGTGTATTTTAAGAGTTTTACAAACATTAGACAGTTTTCTTAGAAATATATACATGAATCTTCTGGATTTTAACTGCTTCGTTTAAAAAACTCCAGCCAATTAAGCCAAAATAATAAATAGGAACAGTATTCACTTTATTTACAGGCTTCATACACAAATTCTGAGCTCTATAAAAGGCAAGTCTTTATGTTTGAAAGAAATTTCTTCAGAAAAACGACAAGTCAGTTATCCAGAATTGTAACATTTTCAGTAATCTTGTCATTTCACAGCTTTATACCTCTAATCTAGGTGTTTGAACAGGGCCTTAAGGAATGTCTGGCTGTACTTACTTGTACATCAAGGGTTTTCACAAGTTCCTATTCATTTCCATGTACAATTTTTGTGTATTTTAAGAGTTTTACCAACATGAGACAGTTTTCTTAGAAATATATACATGAATCTTCCGGATTTAAACTGTTCTTTCAAAAAACGCCAGCCAATTCAGCCAAAATGGTAAATATTGACAATATACTCTTTATTTAAAGGCTTCATACACAAATTATGAGCTCTATAAAAGGCAATTCTTCATGTTTGAAAGAACGTTCTTCAGAAAAACATCTAGTCAGTTAGCCAGAATTGTAACATTTTCAGTAATCTTGTCATTTCACAGCTTTATACCTCTAATCTCGGTGTTTGAACAGGGCCTTAAGGAATGTATAGCTGTACTTACTTGTATTTCAAGGGTTTTCACACATTTCTATTCATTTCCATGTACAATTCTTGTGTATTTTAAGAGTTTTACCAACATGAGACAGTTTTTTAGAAATATATAAATGAATCTTCTGGACTTAAACTGCTTCTTTCAAAAATCTCCAGCCAATTGTGCCAAAATAGTAAATAGGAAAAGTATACTCTTTATTTACAGGCTTCATACACAAATTCTGAGCTCTATAAATGGCAATTCTTCATGTTTGAAAGAACGTTCTTCAGAAAAACATCTAGTCAGTTAACCAGAATTGTAACATTATCAGTAATCTTGTCAATTCACAGCTTTATACCTTCAATCTCAGTGTTTGAACAGGGCCTTCAAAAAAGTATGGCTGTACTTACTTGTATTTCAAGGGTTTTTACATGTTTCTAATCATTTCCATGTACAATCCTTGTGTATTTTAAGAGTTTTACCAACGTGAGACAGTTTTCTTAGAAATATATACATGAATCTTTCAGATTTAAACTGCTTCTTTCAAAAAACTCCAGCCAATTCAGCCCAAATAGTAAATATGAACAGTATACTCTTTATTTACAGGCTTCATACAAGTTCTGAGCTCTATAAATGGCAATTCTTCATGTCTGAAAGAACTTTCTTCAGAAAAACCTCAAGTCACTTAGCCAGAATTGTAACATTATCAGTAATCCTGTCATTAAACAGCTTTATACCTCTAATCTCTGGTTTTGAACAGGGCCTTAACGAAAGTATGGCTATACTTACTTGTACATCAAGGGTTTTCACACGTTTCTAATCATTTCCATGTACATCCTTGTGTATTTTAAGAGTTTTACCAACATGAGACAGTTTTCTTAGAAATATGTACATGAATCTTCTGGATTTGAACTGCTTCTTTCAAAAAACTCCAGCCAAATCAGCCAAAATACTAAATAGGAACAGTATTCACTTTATTTAAATGCTTCATACACCAATTCTGAGCTCTATAAATGGCAATTCTTCATGTCTGAAAGAACTTTCTTCAGAAAAACGTCAAGTCATTTAGCCAGAATTGTAACATTATCAGTTATCTTGTCATTTCACAGCTTTATACCTCTAATCTCAGTGTTTGAACAGGGCCTTAAGGAAAGTATGGCTGTAGTTACTTTTATTTCAAGGGTTTTTACATGTTTCTAATCATTTCCATGTACAATCCTTGTGTATTTTAAGAGTTTTACCAACCTGAGACAGTTTTCTTAGAAATATATACATGAATCTTCCAGATTTAAACTGCTTCTTTCAAAAAACTCCAGCCAATTCAGCCAAAATAGTAAATATGAACAGTATACTCTTTATTTACAGGCTTCATACAAATTCTGAGCTCTATAAATGGCAATTCTTCATGTCTGAAAGAACTTTCTTCAGAAAAACCTCAAGCCACTTAGCCAGAATTGTAACATTATCAGTAATCCTGTCATTAAACAGCTTTATACCTCTAATCTCTGGTTTTGAACAGGGCCTTAACGAAAGAATGGCTATACTTACTTGTACATCAAGGGTTTTCACACGTTTCTAATCATTTCCATGTACATCCTTGTGTATTTTAAGAGTTTTACCAACATGAGAAAGGTTTCTTAGAAATATGTACATGAATCTTCTGGATTTGAACTGCTTCTTTCAAAAAACTCCAGCCAAATCAGCCAAAATACTAAATAGGAACAGGATTCTCTTTATTTAAAGGCTTCATACACCAATTCTGAGCTCTATAAATGGCAGTTCTTCATGTTTGAAAGAACTTTCTTCAGAAAAACGCGAAGTAAGTTAGCCAGAATTGTAACATTATCAGCAA
>NW_005879155.1:0-7165 GCF_000147115.1 Myotis lucifugus | reverse complement strand
ACATATTGCCAATGTATCACAATAAGGGTTTAATCTCCAACATTTACAGGGAACTCATACAACTTAATAAAAGGAAGATAAATAACCAATCAAAAAATGGGCAATGGATCTAAATAGATACTTTTCAAAAGAGGACATAAGGAAGCCAAGAGACATATGAAAACATGCTCAAAGTCACTAATCATCTGAGAGATGCAAATCAAAAAGACAATGTGCTTTCATCTCAAACCTGTCAGAAGGGCTATCAACAAAGGACAAGTGCTGGTGAGGGTATAGAGAAAAAGGAACCCTCTTGCGATGCTGGTGGGAATGCAGACTGGTGCAGCCACTGTGGAAAACAGTATGGAGTTTCCTCAAAAACTAAAAATGGAACTACCATTTGACCCAATGATCCCACTTCTAGGAATATATCTCAAGAAACTAGAAGCACCAATCAGAAAGGATATATGCACCCCTATGTTCATAGCAGCACAATTCACCATAGCTAAGATTTGGAAACAGCCTAAGTGCCCATCAGCAGATGAGTGGATTAAAAAGCCGTGGTACATCTACACAGTGGAATACTATGCTGTGGTAAAAAAAAAAAAGAAGTAATTCTTACCATTTGCAACAGCATGGATGGAACTAGAGAGCATTATGCTAGGCGAAATAAGCCAGTCAGAGAAACATAAATATCACATGATCTCACTCCTTTGAATATAATGGACAACATAAACTTATGAACAAAAATAGATCCAGAGACAGAGAAGCAGTGATCAGACTGTCCAACCTCAGAGGGAAGGTAGGGGAGGGTGGGGGTAAGGGGGAGAGCTCAACCAAATGACTTGTATGCATGCATATAAGCCTAACCAATGGACAGACACCAAGGGGTTGAAGGCATGAGTGGGGGCAGAGGGGGGGGGGGCTATGGGAGGGATAAGGACACATATGTAATACCTTAATCAACAAAGAAAAAAGAGAAGAAAATTTTAAAAAGTTAACAAAAAAGAAAGGTGTAGAGAACAAAGACTGGCTAGAGAACTTAGGTCCCAAGTAACAATACAGACGTGACTTCCCTGGGTTTATTTTTGCCTCATCTACATTGGACTTGGAGATAAAGAAGCCAGCAATCCAGAAATGCCAAGGGATGCAGAGAACAAAATCTGCTGCCTCTAGCCAAAGAATCAGGAAACAATAGCCTATAAAGATAAGAACTTTTTGACAATAACTTTCTTTATCTAAACACCACAGAAACAACCCTGGTCCCTCCTCTCCCCATGCCAACAAAGATCGACTTGAGGAACACAGACTTCTACCCTTTCAGGTAACACATGGCACTCCCACTGAGTCATGTCGGAGAAAGCAAAGTAGAGTGCTGGGACTTTCACTGTCATCAAGGGGATAAATCCCACACCTTCTTCACTTCCCCACCTTCCTAGGGGAGAAGTGGAGACTATCTCTGGAAGCTGGAATTTTACCCCCGTGGCAGAAAAGAGTTGCCATCCTCACCCCCAATATAGTGGTGTGAGAGAGGACCTAGTAGAGAATTAGGACTTTTAGCACCTGCCTGTGGTGGCCCCCACATAGTGTTAGTTGAGGCAAGGTGAGAACAGTAATGAGAAACTTCTACTCTTCCCAGAGAGCCATGGAGGTGTCATTGATGACCTACTCCTCCTCATACCCTGTAGTTATGAGAAGCTACACACCTTAGGTGACAATGGAGACCAACTGGGATATTTGAACTTCCAAACTCCATCTGGGAGTAATAAGACACCATCCCTCCTCTTTCTCCTGCCTGAGTGGTGTCAAAGGAAACCAGCTAGAATGAAAGGCTGAAATAAGATCCAGAGTTTAATGATACGATACCCAAAATGTCCAGGTTTCAACTGAAGATTTCTTGTCCTAGCAAGAACCAGAAAGATCTCAAACTGAATAAAAAAGAACAATCAATAGATATAAACACTGAGGTACTACATAAATTAGGATTATTTGACAAAAATGTTAAACAGACCTAAGAAAAGCTTGAATGAGCAATTTCAAACACACTTAAATGGAAAAAAATATACAAAGGCTCAGTAAAGAAATGAAAGTCTCAGAAAAGAAATAGTCTCAGAGAAACCAATTGGAAATTTTAGAACTGACAAAATAACTAAAATAAAAAGCTCAGAGGATGGGCTCAAGAGCATAATGAAGTAGGAAGAGGAAATGATTCTCTGAAGTGGTAGATAGAAAAATAAATATTACATAATTTGAACACTATAGAGAAAATGGCCTGAATAAAATCAGACAGAGATCAGGGGGTCTGTGGGACTATACCCAAAAATGTAAGATGAATGTCATCAGAGTTTATGAAAGAGAGGAAAAATGATTTGCTCTTGATGACTTTTTCTTTGTGTGATCTATAATTGTAAATTATAAAACCATTTTTAGAGGAGTTTGTTTATATGAATTCAGTTTACACATTTTGAAAATATGTCCCTACAGAAGTTTTTCATTTGATTTTACCAGGTACCCAAGACAAATCACATAAATTTATTTTTTCATATTTAGAAGTAATATACTCTAAACTCTCATTAAGCAAAGTCAATGACATTTCATCCCCTCTCCCCAACCAGAAGGAATGATTTTTTAGTCAGTACCTTGTGCAAGTGTATGGAATCCCTCACTCAATTAATATTTTTGAAGAAAGCATGAATGAATGAATAATATGAGATAATATAATGCAATTCTATTTACAATCCTATTAAGTCTTTTGGAGAATCTAATTTTAAAAATTCTTTATTCTAGTACAAGAAAAAATATAGAAATAATTAATCAATTTTGAAAGTGATTTTTAAACTAACAAAGAGATATTTGACTTACCATATATTATAACTTGTAAATCTATAATAAAGGCAATAATAATTTAACAATATGAACTTATTATAAATCTGTAATAAAACAATTATGGAACTGTAACAAGAACAGTAAGATCAATAAAATAAAAGTGAAACTGAATTCACAACCTCAATGACATTTAATAATTATTACCTTAGATAAGAATGGCAATTCAAATGAGCAGATAAAGTGTTTATTAAGCAATAAGTGGTGTTAAGACAGCTAGTTAATATATTTTAGAAATATCTTAGACGTTTTAAGACAAATGAATAAGTGATAAAAGCTATTTATTAGAAAATTTAAAAGTAGAACTTTAGTGTACATGTTTTTACAAATAAAATGATAATAGAAATTAATAAAATACGCAGAGCATTCAAAACAAACAAGCATCCAAAAATTGCCAGGTGATATATTTTAAACTGTCATTTATTTTTAATAAAGTAAATGCACATTTATACAATAATGTAATATAATTTCTAAATATTTGATTTTGAAAAAATTTTCAGCAAGACAATAATCTGTGCTTTCTGGGTTTGTGAAAGCAAATACTAGCTGACAATCATGATGGAATTATAAATTGGTACTGGTTTTGGAGATAAACAAGGTAATACATAGAAAAAGCTTTAAATTGTGCTATTATATTTCTAGGAATATCTCCTCTCCTCAAAAAATAATCATGAGATTATGTAAAAGTTTAGCTAAAAATGATTTTTACCCTGGTGTTTTTTATTAGCAAAGTTGGACAAAAGTAAAATATTCAAACAGGTGACATTGAGTAAATATGTCATGATGTAGCAACACAAAAAAGATACAAATGGAGAATACACAACATTCCAAACAGTGGTTATGTGCGTACTGAAATCCTGGGTGGTTAATATTCTTCTAGCTGCTTATCGCTGTTTCCTAAATTTTATGTATGTTTCAGTTATATTTCATAGGTCAACATATTTCTTTAATTTTTATTGCTTTTTCTGTGGAACCAAATAATGGTAAAGATAAGGCTTATATATGCCACTAAATTGACATCTCCATAAAAACTTTCCTTCATAGGATTGATAAAAAGTTTTTTTCCAAGTAAATATAAGCACATACATTATTTTTTAATTGGGGGACTATCTCTTTTGGTGAGACACTGGCATATCTGTATGCAACCAGAACTGTTTTTTTGATTGTGTTGTACATAAATCTATGCACCAATTTAAAGATCTTTGGCTGTTGAGATGAGAAAAACAACACTATATACAAAATCTTCTAGCTTCTAATTCTGTTGGAGTCCAACCCACTCTGTGAAATGACTCACTTGCCTAAGAAACCCGCATTGCCATAGTAATCAATGTCTGAAGCAGGCACTTGACTGGGAGGTGGCAAAATCATAAAAATAGGCTTCGCTTGTCGTTCCTATTCTCTTGTGATTCTCTGTGTTCAGGCTCTCATTTTCCTCCCTCATGCTCATGCTACAAATGTTATCCGTAATCAGGAGTGAAGGGATGGATGCACACCGCAGGCTGCAACCTGAGTGATTGCACCATTTAGACAGGATAATAATGCCTGAAAGTATTCAGGATGAAAGAAACGTCCTTTAATATTTTTCTTTCAAAATACATATATAACATTAAAAATCAGTAATGCATGAATTTCTGTTCACCTTTAGTCCAAATGTCCATTTTTAAGGTTATCTGAGGTGAGCTATTTAATTCAGCCAATCTTTTAACCTTCCATCTCTAGTAGACCATTTGGCGATGTAATTCTCAAGGCTGTCATGTTCAGCAATTGGACTGGATGGAGCCTTATTAGACAAGGGCTTTTCCCTGATTAATCACAATCAGTCCCCATGTTCTGAAGAGCACTGAAAATCTGTGGGACTAGTTTTCAGAGACACTCAAGTCAGATGTTCTTATCAGAAGTGGTACTTTTTATAGTTACAAATATAGAACCTGAAATTCATGGTATTATTGTTTCATGAAACCAAGTTCTTGTGCTATCAACTTAAAAGGCTATAAAATACATATAGCCTTATTTCTATTTGCATTCTAAGTAAAATACCTTGCACCCTTAATTATATAGAGTTTATACCTGTATAGTTTATATACTAGTGTGCCAGATTTTTTAAAAACAAGTAAATTACTTCCTTTGCTAATAAAACTATAAATTTAAAGATAAACTATTTTAGTAAAACAGAATATAATTTAGAATTATTTAAGAAACCAAAACATGATTGAATTTTCAACACTAGACTTTTAAATTTTATCTTGGGATGAATCTATGATATAAGTTTGATATAATGTCAGTCCAATCATTATAATGAACACTCAGTTTCATTCCAAAATTCCACTCAATGTCAGTTGCAATATAAGTCTTTAGTAGTGATTATGAATTGGACAACTTACAATCAGAGTGATTTCCATAACAATTGTAGATGCATCTTAAAGTAGAGTTTATGACACCACCAAGGAGGACAGAAAGCATTTAAAATATTGATTTCACTGTTTCCCATTGGCCAAATTAAACAAAAATAATAAGAGTTGTTTTTTTAATGTAATGTTTTGTCATTCTATGTATTTTATATTCGTGGTTTTTTTTTTAGATTGTACAAATATATGATACAAATATCTGTAATTATAAATAGGTACATAAATAAAAGTTCCCTCTTCTAGTCCTGTCCCCATTTATTACCTTCTACCTGCCTTTCTCAAATTTAGCCATGGTTGCTGGCTTACTGGAGAATTCTTGAGAATTCATTTATGAGCAAATATATATCAAATATTTTACCTCTCTTACTCAATAATAAAGCACTTCAAACATCCTTTATACATTCTTCTCTTTTCTTAGTTCACTGAACAATATACCTTGGGCACTTTCCACATATAAAGAGTTTCTCAATTTTTATGACTACTATGTGATATTTTGTTATATTGATAGATAGATGTGTGTGTATAAAATAGTGTTCTATTTTTGGATTTCTCGATTTTTTTTCAATTGTTTGGCTTCAACAAATGCTGCTCCCATGAGTAAATTGGTACATATATGATTTCACTTGTGTATATCTGTAGATAAGTATCTAGAAATGAAATTGCTGGCTCAAAATGTATATATATTTAACATTTTGGTGTATGAGAATTCTTGTTTTCCTAGAGTGTCTCTAAATAGTGGAGGGAATCAATGAGGGGGGGAGGGATATCTGTAATACTTTCAACAATAAAGATCATTTTTTTAAAAAAGTGTATAGCCTGGCTGGTGTGACTAAGTGGTTGTGTGTTGTACCATGACCTAGGAAGTCACAATTCGATTCCCAGTTGGGGCACTTGCCTGGGTTGTGGGCTCGATTCCCAGTAGGGGACATTTAGGAGGCAGCCTATTGATGTTTCTCTCTCATCAGTGTTTATATCTCTTTATTCCTCCCCTTCCCTCTCTCTAAAATCAATAAAAATAATTAATTAATTAATTAAATTCATATATATTTAAAATTTCGGTGTATGAGAATTCTTGTTTTTCTATAGTTTCTTTCACTAAATATATTGCCAAAATTTTAAATCTTTCTAATCCCAGAGAGCTTTTGATGAAAAAATAAGATCATATCATAGCTATATAAAGTAAGTATCTGAGTTTATTAGTTTAATATTATATGAATTTAATTTTCAAAACTTGGTATCTTGTTAGAAATGTGGTACTTCCCTGGGGGTTTATAATTTGAAGCATGCAGAGGAAGCGAATCTAACTAGACTTGTAGAGAACCAAGATTCAATGCTCTGAAGTAACCTACTTCATGAGGCAATGTTCGTACCTTTCTTTTCCCTAATATATCTCAGAGATATGACATTCTCCCAGTAGTAACAGTTGTTTACTGCAGCAATTATTCTTAAGGATAGGAAGACAAAACATCAGGATCTTGGTGGAAGGAGGTGGAAAAGCATGCAATTAGAAAATTCCCCACCAAGAATCCATACATTCTTCCTTATTTGTGAGGAAATATGAATAGTTGAGTATGACTACCACTGTCTATGAAACTATTTTTAATTGCTATTTACCTATAAAAGCCTGGAAGACAAACTGGTCATTGTGAGCCATATTATATTGAAGTACCTGACAAAAATGTGTTCATGAAGTTACACAGTGGACATCAATCAGTATTTAAAAAAAAAGTGAGTTTCATGAAAATAGGACTTTCTTCACTGATTCATCTTCATTGATTAGAATTTTGCCTGCCACATTGTTAATTCATAACAGTATTATTAAAGGAATGGCCTAAAAATAATGTTATAGTACAGTAATGAAATCTTTTTTTTAATGTTACTCACCTGGGTTCTAATTC
>NW_005879154.1:0-7167 GCF_000147115.1 Myotis lucifugus | reverse complement strand
TCCCATGGAGATAAACTTAAAATCTTCTCTGCTTTCCAAAGCAACCAATTTATTATTAGTTCTGGTTAGCCCTTTCTTTTGTCACCAGAAAGGAACTGGGACCGAGGTGGGTCTGCCCTGGCATCTAGAATGGGTTCTTGACTTTGTACAGGAAAGATTTCACAACACGAGTTCAGGTGATTTTGAGAGTATGTTTACTAAAGCTGGGGATAGTGAAATAAAGGAAGGGTTTCATGGAAGAGGCAAGATCATAGCAACAGGAGTGAGCCTAGGCAAGGCCATCTTGGCCCTTTAGAAAGAAAGTCACAAAGGTGGAAGTGAGCCATTTGGACTTCATGAACTCAAGGAACAAATTACAGAGGAGGGCCCTTGGAGACAGGTTCAAGGGGTTAGCCTGGGACCAGCTGCCACTGCCTGCTGCTCCCCTGGTTACAAGTTTCCTGGAGCCTTTAGACTAAGCTTAGGAGAAAGAAAGCAAAGATATATGCCTGAGGAAATATAATTCCTATTTTATTTTTTGGGGGGGATGGAATGGTGGATGGATTGAATACTTTTGTGGAGACTTATTTCTTGCTTTTCTCTGTCATACAAACAAGTTAACATCCTCAGTATAATTTGGGTGGGTATTTGTGTGGGGGGCAACCAAACCTCTTTATTCTCTTCTCTAGCAGTTTGAAATTTCTGCCAATTTAAAAGCTTATAAATCCTTTTTGTTAATTTACTGAGAGCTCTCAGTAAATGATCTTACTACATATTGAGATGATTTTATTTTGCTTGAAAATATTGGAATAAACAGAAAGTTGCCCATAAGAACCATCTTCTATCATTTTTTCCTATTATTTAAGGAATTTGTTCTAAAGAAGCATTTTGCTTTTTTCCACTTGCCTTTGTATCATCCTCTGCTGTGTGGTCTGGGCTGGGAAACTACAGATTATATTTCCTAGGCTCTGTTGACACTGCAGATCAGAATGACACAGGAAGAGAAAGGCTTCTAGCTTCTGGCTCCTGCCCTTTGAAAACTGCTGGTAGTTTTGCAATGGTAATGAGGTGAGGTCATTCCAGACTCTACAGTACAAACAGAAGCAGCGATGGTCCTTCCTTAGCATTCCAGTTCAGCCCTGACAGCTTCCAGCCGCAGAGCACCAAATGTGTGCTCCCCAGCCAGGAGCATTAGCAACACCGGAACTCTGGGAATTCTCTCCTTTTCCTTCTTGCTCCTATAGCCCCCATCGCATTTTGTTCTTCCAGATATTCCGGTACCTGTGTTATCAATTTCTTGTTATGTGTTTAGATTCCTACTGTTGTTTCTGTTCTCCTGATTGGAGCCTTCCTGATAAAGTAGTGATAAGAAGCCACTAGACAACCTCTGCTACACACAGAGCCTCTGTCTTTGACACCAGAAGGCAGGGGCACCTCAACATTTATACTCCTTTTGGAAGTCACATGGTTTCACAAAAATGATGAAGCATATTCATGCTTCTGAGACGACAATGCAGTGGGGTGCCATACTATAAACTCAGCACAGCTTTTTTGGAAAGTAAATTTCACTTGAAGATTGTATTTTGAAAGACAATATATTTTTATTCTTAAAAGATTTGGGGCAGATAATTTTACTAGTAAATTCTACCAAACACCTAAGAAAAAATTAACACCAATCCTGCGCAAACTCTTAAAAACAAACAAAAAACGGGAGAACACTTTACATTTCAGTCTGTGAGGCCAATATTAGCCTCATATCAAAGAAAAAAAAAATCTTGGTCATGCTCCCTGCTGTTGTTATGGTCAGTTATGTTTGGGGTTTAAAAAGAAACTGGCAGGGGGAAAAGACATGCTTCCTGAATGATGCTCCATGGTTCTCACCTGCCTGAAGGGTGTCCTGAAATGACTGGTTGAGAGATGAATGCTACCCTTGCTCTTTATTTTTAATTGAAATACTAACAATTTTATTAAATATTGATGTTTATTCATGAATTTTATAAGGATACTTTATTTACTTATTTTTGTTGTTGTTAATCCTCTCCTGAGGGCATTTTTCCAATGACTCTCTTTTTAGGGAGGGGAGAGACAGAGAGAGAAACATCGATGTAAAAGAGAGACATGGATTGGTTGCCTCCCGCACTCCTCCTGACCAGGGCCAGGGATTGAGCCTGTAACCCAGGTAAGTGCCCTTGACCAAATCAAACCTGGGACCCGTCAGTCTGCGGGCTGACATTCTGTCTACTGAGCCAAACCCGGCTAGGGCTGTAAGGATAATTTATAGTAAAATAACCAGTAAATGAGTTTAAAAAGATACAAGCTGTACTATTAATAAATGGAAAAACACACACTGGTGCGTGCAGGAAAACCCTGCAGGAAAACAGGGTTACAGTGCTGATATTAGGGAAGATCTCCTCTCAAAGCCTTGGTCTTCCTTTTCTTTGTGTATTAATGGGCTGGAAAGAAATGCTGAATTTTATTGAAAATTAGCAGAATTATTTTTTTAATCCTTACCCAAGGACATTTTTCCATTAATTTTTAGAAAGAGTGGAAGAGAGAAGGAAAAACAGAGAAATATCAGTGTATGAGAGAGAGAGATATCAATTGCTTGCCTCCTGCACGATGCCTGACCAGGGCCCTGGCCTGGAAGAAGCCTGCAACGAGGTACGTGCTCTTGACTGGAATGGAACCTGGGGCCCTTTGGTCTGCAGGCCGATGCTCTATCCACTGAGCAAAACCCGCTAGAGCAGAAATAATTATTTAGATGCCTATCTTTTTAGATATATATGCAAAGAATTAGAAAATTAGTTTGAAAACTTGCTCTTGGACATATATATGCTGGCTTAGGCAGAGAAAAATGAAGAACAGATTTTTAATATAATGGAATTACTCTTTTCAGAGAGTTGAAAATGTGTTATAACAATGATTAAAACATGGGTTAAAATGATAAATCTTTGCTTTGCCTAAGGATAAACAGTAGTTCTCAAAGGTGGCTTATTCAGCAAAACAGTTTATGGGTGAATTCTTTATGAGTGAAGTTGTGAGAGCTTTTGCTGGGAGTGTTAAGATTGCAGCAGAAATAGTGTGAGAATTGTGAAGAGTTGACTTTATTGACAATGGAATTTTGGAAACTTTAATTCAATTTATGTGATAAAAGTTAGTCCACATATATGTTTTTCTCCCTTTGAACAGGCCTTTCAACTATTTTTCCCTTAAGACAATAAAAGAGGCAGCCTTAAAATATTTCATATGACATGAGTCACTTGATTTTTCAATTAAAAGATGCCCAACAAAATTTCTTCCAATGCTCTGGTATTTTACCTTATGGATTGGATTATGCTTATAAAGTTTGCAAAACAGTAAAAAAAATTACAATTTCATGCACAGTTTTAAGTGGATTCACATTCTCAAAATATGGTGACACTATGACAAGAAAAGAACTATACAAAATAAATTCAGGTTGGCTCAATTTTATGAAATAAGTACATTCAGCCAAACTGTGAATAAATAAGGAAGCAGAGACGGAAACTTGTTTTGTTTTTCTGGATAGCACGATTAAAACATTTTAAAATTTTGTTAATTTATTCAACAAATATTTATTGAACCTACTATCTGCCAACACTTTTTTAAGTACTTGGCATAATCAGTGAACAAGACAAAAATCCCTACTTAAAGACTGTAAAAATTTTCAAGTTAAACCTCCCCCAAATTTGAAGAATTTTAAACCCTATCTAAGACCTTTGGATAGCTATTTATTTTCTCTGCTCTTAAAGAACTTGCTGGAAACATTCAAGAAACACTAATCTAGATGCTTTATTTCTATACATATGTAGGTAGTTCATTTGAGGACTAGAAGGCTGCTTGAGTGAGTGTGGGAAAAGTGAGCTGATGGAACTGGGTAACCTTGAGGGATATCTGTGTGACATAGATCAGTCTGGGGAACCTCCTGCTCCATGACAAAACAGAACAGACCTGGGTCCAGAAATTTCATGTTCTCAGACCCTGGTCTTTTCCACCAGACAGCAGTGGATCAACACTGAATGTTCTTACTCTTGGGTATCTATGCTCACCCACTTCATGTATACAAGTTTGTGATATTCTAGATTATCCTAAAAATGGTTTACCATTTGATTATGTGCCTGTTGTTTTTTTTTTTTTTAACTTTTATCAGAGAGAAATATTACTTTTCATTTCTGGGGTGTCTAATTTTGCTCTTATTGTCTATTATATGAAGATATAGATGGCTTACTTTATGTATTCGATTATCTGGATAAAATTTTAGATTCTGGTGATAGTTACAAGAAAATAACAATAACAGGAGCTGAAAAGAGTATCAGTCTTCACCTCATCATCTTTGCCTTATCTTTTTCAGTCCCTTAAAGTTTGGTCCCCTGATGGTCTCCTATCAATTCTAGTTCCTACAGATATCCCAGATGAGAGTTCAAGCTGCACCTACCCTCCCTTATTTCAGCTTTGTGGTGATTACACTTCTAGTTGCTAAACGTGGGTCCTTCACTGGCTACCCAAGTCTTCTTGGCTCCCAACATCCGTAAAGATTTTTTGTGCTGGTGAAGACCCCTCCATTCTCAGTTCTGGTGGAAATTTCCCTCCCTACCACTAGCTGCATCTCCTAACTTTCTTTCATGCTGGTTTCCAGGACTGGGCTTCTAGATCTAGCATCTTACTTTTGCCAATTTCTTGCCCTGGACACTTCATTCTACCCTGGTCCTGGACCTACTATCTGGTCTCAGCTCCTTTATGAAGAATCACCTTGAAGATGACCACCTGCCTGAGTTGTGAGCATGGTCCATCCTGGAGTCTTTGATGTTGTGCTTTTTCAAGGCTCTTGATTTGCCTGGGAAAGCCTAGTATTTGTATTTGTTGAGTTGAATCCATTAGGTTTGGTTCCCTGGGCTACACCACCACCAGCTTCCTTTTTAAAGAGGTGATGTGCCTGGTCTCAACTTCTCTCTCCTTGCCAGGAATTTCCTAAGAAAAATCTATTATCCCCAGTGATCTATCTTCTGAATCTTAACATAGAGACGATTGTCCCCTTTCACTCCTACTGGTAACTTCCTTTAAAAATAGAGTAAATAGTCCAATGGCTATCATTGAAAATTAACTATTTCACTCCAGATATATTTAACTCAGAAAATAATTTACTGAGCTAATTGTAATACAGAACTTCTTGCAAAGATTGAAATGAAGAAAAAACAACAACACACACACATATTTTAGGAGATGCTAGGTTGAATTGCATACATTTTGAGTTCAGACTTTATAAAAACTTTCAGCTTTAATGATAATCAGTGTAGAAAAGAAGAAAAACAAAAATATTCTCACTGTATTTAGATGCCACAGCAGGTGTTTCCACACCTATCCTATCTGATAGCTTCCAATGACTGGAGGAGATCTCAATATCAAATAGTGGTTTGTCACAAATGTGCCTCAACTAATTTTTAAAAATATTTGTAGGGAATCAGATTCTCTTTTCTTAGGTCCAGATGTGTTTTCAGAATGACATGGAATATGGCTAAATCCTCTATGTAGAAGATAATCATGTTTTGTGCATGATAATTTGGCCATCTTTATTGCAAAAACAAAGAAAAGCTATAGATAATTTTTGATAAAGTGAATTATGCAAATACCTTTTATATTTTATATTTGGCTTTGACAAAAGGGTTTATAGAGAACTTGTGCAAGTGTTATACACATGCACACACAGGCACACACACACACACACACACACACACAAACTAAAGGATTCTTCTCTGCCGCATTCTTATTCCTTTCTGAGATAACCCATAATTTCAGTAATCCTCAGTTGAAATAATTAAGATTTCCTCTCCAAAGCCTGCTAGGGAAAACTTCAATGATACAAGTGTTTCTAACCAAATATTTCGAAAATGTTTACAAATCACTTAAATCACCCAATGATGGCATAATGAAGGGTATGGTATTGGGAAGAAAATGCCCATCTGAAATAAAAACTACTGGTTAAAAATCGCAATACATCAAAAATATTTTTCAAGGGTAATTTCCTTAATAAGTTTTTCCATTAAAATTTACAAAATACTCTAAAAGAGAAAGCAGAGCATTCATATAATCTTTGTTTTAGTTTCTTCATCTTTACAACCAAGGAGTTGTACTAGATGCTAAGTTTTTTCAGCTCTAATGTTTTATGATTTTAGCCAACGTGTTAAATTGTGTTCCACTATTTGAATCGTTAATAGAAAACATGGCTTAAAATTATAAAGCCTAATATATAACACTTTTAATTTATAGATAACAAAGGCAAGTCCCAAGGAAGTAATGCGGCTACCCATCCATTTGGGTATCAATGCCATTTCTTCCATATCTTCCTAATCATCAAATAATTTTGATTTTTTATTTGTTTTGTTTTATTAAAAACTCCATATTCCCACTCCCCACATCTGGAAAATCTGCTTTAGTAATTATGGGGTGAGGTCAGAAATCTAATTTTGTAAGAGATCCTCAATATTCTGACTTGAACGTAAAGGCCAGAACCACAGATCCACAGCAAACTACCTGGGATACAGTGATGCAGAGGCACAGGTATGTCGCACAGTTCTTGGGCAGGCTCTCCAATGTTACACAGCAGCATCTTCCTAACAGGTCCATCATTTTATGCTACCACCTCCCTAGTGTTTTCTCCCTTCTGTGTGAAATACATATTATATGAATGACATCACCTGTGTCTAGGTTATTTTTCTCTGATAGCCCTCCTAGGGAAAAGGATATTCCTGAAAGAAACAAGAATGAAAAGAGTGGATCGATACCATCTGCTCCAACCTCACATTCTAGAAGTTTAACTCCGCTCAACTCCTAGAAACTCCCTTACTGGAAAGTATAAATCTGTCCAACACTATGCAACAGTCTTGAGCCTGTTAAGGCAGTCTGGGATTTGGAAATTATTTACTTGGTGTATTATGAAGTGAATTTCTCTAAATTGCTAGAATATATCATAAGGAGAAGGCTCTTTGGATACTTTTGTCATAAGAATTTCTTGACCTTTTTGGTAGTCAAAGAAAAGCTTAAATAGACTTAATATCTAATAATATAGTTGGTTTTATACAGACACAATGGAGAGCAAAATTGCTTCTAAGAGATTCCATGCACCTCAACATTCATATATCTGTCAGTTTCCAATACAGATTTTATGTGTCCACT
>NW_005879153.1:0-7168 GCF_000147115.1 Myotis lucifugus | reverse complement strand
AACAATCTTGTGGTTTAATTACCTGGTGTTTCTCATAAATTGTGGAAGGCTATATCAAAGAAAAAGAAAGGCTTTTTTTTTTTCCTGTCCTTACAGCCATTATTTCTTTGGTTTTTGGTACTCCAATAAATAGACTTTCTGTAAAGAAAAAGAATGTTTCAGTAAAGAAAAAGAATGTTCTCTCAAATACATTAATTAGGTTCAACATTAATTTTCCTTTCCTCTAGGGCAGTGGTTCTCAACCTTCCTAATGCCTCGACCCTTTAATATAGTTCCTCATGTTGTGGGGACCCCCAACCATAAAATTATTTTCGTTGCTACTTCATAACTGTAATTTTGCTACTGTTATGAATCGTAATGTAAATATCTGATATGTAGGATGTATTTTCATTGTTACAAATTGAACATAATTAAAGCATAGTGATTAATCACAAAAACAATATGTAATTATATATGTGTTTTCCGATGGTCTTAGGCGACCCCTGTGAAAAGGTCGTTCGACCCCCAAATGGGTCTCAACCCACAGGTTGAGAACCACTGCTCTAGGGCATCTGAGTTTCCTGACTTTCCTGTTAGGCTGCTCTGCTCATTACATCATTGTAGGAAAAGAAAAACCCAACTCCTTGAAATATATCCAATTTGGAGATTATATAATGGTCTAAAATTAAAAGTGTGGGGTATATAAAACACTTAGAGGACCCAGAGTTATTCAGAGATAGGCTATCACCTCTAAAGTCAGCTGAAGTAGGTTTGTGAGGCCCAGTGACCCTGGTCGGAGCAAGCAGAGGCTTCAATAGGAGCTCCAAACAGAGAGGGCCGATACTTTGTGTTATAGGTGTGTGCCCACATCTGTGTGAATGCTCGCGTGTGTGAGAGAGAGATGGAGAGAAAGAGAATAAAGGTTAATAATTTTCCCAAAAAACTTTAGGGAGGGCAGTTATTTTAGATATAAATCTTTGAACTATCAGTTTTTTTCTTTTGTTTGATTCCTGGTTTATATTCATTCAAGATAATTATTAATTATGTTTATTTTCCTCAGAATAGAAATAGTTTTCTCTATGATTAAAACATTTGGAAACAAAACAAACCCTGTAATTCTGTACCCTATTTTAACCATTGTGATAGCATTTTTATAACAGTTCTTTGTCATTTTTAAAATCTAGTTTAAGCATTCATAATCACATACAATTTTACATTGTATTTCGTTGTTTACATGGAAAATGCTAGTTATAATGCTTAGCACATAGTAGGCACTTAAATATTCACTAAAAATGAATTATTGACATTTTTATATAATCTTTGAACATCATTTAAAAATATATTTTTATTGATTTCAGAGAGAAAGGGAGAGGGAGAGAGAAAGATAGAAACATCAATGATGAGAGAGAATCATTGATCGGCTGTCTCCTGTATGCCCTCTATTAGAGATTGAGCCTGCAACCCGGGCACGTGCCCTGACCGACTGGGAATCGAACCATGACCTCCTGGTTCATAGGTTGATGCTCAACAACTGAGCCACGCTGACTGGGCTTGAACATCATTTTTAATGGGCCATCTGGTGGCTATCTATACTATAGGTCATTTTCCATTACCCTACTGTTGGATATTAAGTTATTTCTAGTTTTTTTCCGTTTTAAAAATACATTGCATATTTTGATGTAGATTGCTTTCCCAGATGCATATAGCCTTTTCTATGTATAAGATTATTTTCTTAGGATAGAGTCCCAGAAATGATTATGTGCCAATTAACTATTAGTCAGGGA
This sequence comes from Myotis lucifugus, assembly GCF_000147115.1. Classification (NCBI taxonomy): domain Eukaryota; kingdom Metazoa; phylum Chordata; class Mammalia; order Chiroptera; family Vespertilionidae; genus Myotis; species Myotis lucifugus. Next base: position 5,405 of record NW_005879153.1, on the reverse strand, counting down.
CAGACTAATAATTATGCAAGGAACAGAATACAATTGAGAAACATTTTGTTAATTTTGCTGGGGAGTACAGGATAAATCTGGCGTCCACCGGGGCTGTATCAAGTTGCTCAGTTTACACATGCAGGGCTTTGTCTCTTTGCTTCCCTCTGGCTGACTCTTGCCACCTGGGGGTAAAAATGGGCATTGATAACTTTTTGTAGTTTATAATCCTGACAAAAATCTTAAAGATTATTTGATTTGGATGATTTAACTATTGTCTTGTGTCTGACCCTCAACCAATGAATTGCAGTGGCCAAAGATGTGAAGTACCTTTTTTTTTTTTTTAAATTTTAGAGAGAGGAAGGGACAGAGAGAAACATCAATTTGTTGTTCCACTTATTTATGCATTCATTGGTTGATTCTTATATGTGCCCTGACTCGGGATCGAACCTACAACCTTGGCATATTGGGATGATGCTGTAACCAACTGAGCTACTCAGCTGGGGCATAAAGTGCCTTGATTGACTAAGCCTGGGTTAATGTGCCCACAATTGGGGGTTAGGTCAGCTCCAACCAAATTACATGGACTGACCAGATTACTTTACAATATAATAAAGATGTTTTCTCAGGAAAGGACCTTGGCAGACAGGAAAAGGATATCTGTTGTAAATGTTTTATTAAGTATCAGTAATTTAATAATTATTGCAGATTTTAATTATTTTAAAATTAATTTTATTAAATGCTTTATCACTCTTGATAGCCATTGGTAAATGATTTCTAAAAATTCATACTAATCCTAGTAATATTTATTATTTTAATATACTCTAATCAACTTTGGGTACTGTTATTTTCTAAATATTTTGCTAATTTAATAGATTAAAAATTGTGCTTTATATTTCCTTTTTTCACTTAACATCTATGATAATTATCTTTTACTAGAGGCCCAGTGCACAAAATTCATGCACGGGGGGTCCCCTCAGCCCGGCCTGCATCCTCTCCAATCCAGGACCCCTTGGGGGATGTCTGACTGTCTCTTGTGATCCGGGACCGCTGGCTCCTAACTGCTCGCCTGCCTGATCACCCCTAACCACCTCTGCCTGCCTGCCTGATCGCCCCTAACTGCTCCCCTACCAGCCTGATCGCCCCTAACTGCTCCCCTGCTGGCCTGATCACCCCTAACTACCTCTGCCTTGCCCTGCACCCAGGACCCAGGATTCCCTCCTCTGGCCGGTCACAGGCACCCTGAACCTGGGCTTCCCTCCCTCTGGCCAGCCGCAGGCACCCAGGACCTGGGCCGGCTTTGCCCAGGCCGCAGCTGCAGGCACCCGGGACCGTGGGGCAGGTGGTTAGTCCCTCTCCTGGGCCGCAGCTGCAGGTGCTGGTGCCCGGGACTGTGGGGCGGGTGGCTTATCCCCCTCCCGGGCCGCAGGTGCAGCCACTGGCACTCAAGACCGCCAGGCAGGCGGCTTGTCCCTCTCCCAGGCCACAGCCTGGCTGGTCCCCATTCCTCTCTCGCAAGCTCATTTGTGCCTGGCTGGTCCCCATTCCTCTCTCCCCAGTGTTGAGTGTCTGAATGGTTAAGGCATGATGGCATGAGGACGTGATGACCATTTCATATTAGTTCTTTATTATATAGGATAACTAATTTAAATAGCTGCTTACTCTTGCTTTTGATAGATTTACCATTACCAAGCTATTTTTCAATTCTTGAACATTTAGGTTATTTTTTTAAAATATATTTTATTGATTTTTTTCAGAGAGGAAGGGAGAGGGATAGAGAGTTAGAAACATCGATGAGAGAGAAACATCGATCAGCTGTCTCCTGCACACCCCCAACTGGGGATGTGCCTGCAACCAAGGTACATGCCCTTGACCAGAATTGAACATGGGACCCTTCAGTCCGCAGGCTGACGCTCTATCCACTGAGCCAAACTGGTCAGGGTGACATTTGGGTTATTTAACAATTTTTATTTTTAACCTTTGTAGGTAATAATACTGCAAGTATTTTTTTTTCCTGCAAGTATTTTTATATGCCCATAGATTTTGCCTCTATGAGGTTTTTCTTTTGGAAAAATTTCAATGATATTTTTGCATCAAAGGTATAAACATCTTTATGCCCTTTGCTTTAAAGAATTTTACCAACTTGTATTTTTATTGTATAGTTATTGTATTGTATTTTGCCAACATTGAATACTATTTTATTTTATTTTATTTTATTTTTTTTATTTTTTTTTATTTTTAAATATATTTTATTGATTTTTTACAGAGAGGAAAGGAGAGAGATAGAGAGTTAGAAACATCGATGAGAGAGAAACATCGATCAGCCGCCTCCTGCACATCTCCTACTGGGGATGTGCCCGCAACCAAGGTACATGCCCTTGACCGGAATCGAACCTGGAACCTTTCAGTCCGCAGGCCGACGCTCTATCCCCTGAGCCAAACCGGTTTCGGCTGAATACTATTTTAAAGAATATTTGTTAGTTGATTAGATATAAAAAGTGATCTCAAATAGTTTTAATTTGCAATTTTAAATTAATGACTTTTTTTTAGCGAATTCCCAACTTCCATCTTCTTGTTACCTTGTTATTTAGAGTATAAACACCAGACATAGAGCATCACATCAGACATACCTTGTGCTTTATTTTATTTTGCCCAGGTCTGGTCCATCGAACTCACATGTCATCCTGTCGTGTGGATAAGCCTTCTGAGATAGTAGATGTTGGAGACAAAGTATGGGTGAAGCTTATTGGCCGAGAGGTAAAGTTCTGTGTTAATTTCATCTGGTTAGAAAGGATTAGGAAAAGCCAGGGTTTTCTTGGTATTTTATGATGGTGAGTGTGTATATGCTGTTAATTGTGGCTGAGAATCTTATTTTGAATCCTGCCCCATAATCTCTCCTGAATATAAACCTTCTGGCTGGTTCTCCTCTCAAACTGAGAAGGAATGGTGTGAACTACTATAAGTGTAGCACAAAAAGACATAGAGTTTACAGTCACTTTTCCTAATACCTGGCACCATGCGACGTGAGGAAAGTGAGAAAGCTCTGAAGAACCCTGTTACAGCTCACTTTAGGGTAAGTGGGCTGTGGGCATTCATTCATACGTAATTTTATAATTTTTATTTTTAACCTTTGTAGGTAATAATACTGCAAGTATTTTTATATGCCCATAGGTTTATGGGAAGACCACAGGAGAAATATGAACATGTACTGAGGCCTGCTCTGCTACCAGGGGAGACAGCCTGAAAGAGATACTGTTCAATAGTATTTGAGTGCTTAATGTGCATTAGGTCTGAGGGATATAAGAGTGAACTAGACATAGATGACCCCAGCTATTATAGAGCTTATATAGAATATAACTGGAGGAGAGAAAGAAAAAGTAAACAAATCAAAATAATTAAAAATTATGGTAAGTGCTATAATGGGTTCAAACAGTATCAGAAGTAGGTTTAGATAAAGTCTTCAGGAATGGGCTTTCTGAGGAGATGGAGTGTGAGCTGGGAAGGAAGTAGTCATGAAAAGTTGGGATAAGGATATTCTAGGTAGAGAATAGCTGGTCAAAGACCTTGAAGTGAAGAAGTGCTTCAGATGCTGGAGGAAGCAAAAGAAGACTAATGTGGTTAACAATTGTCATGTTTGTAGAGGTTCTAGACCAAGTCCAAAAGGAGATCTAGCCTATTGGAATGTTCTGAAACTCATTCTGGGCTCATGGATCTCTGCATTGATCATTATGCTGAATTTACCTGAAGAAACAGCTTTTCTTTTCTGCTGGGTTACTTCGACAGACCTTGGATTTGGGGACAACCATTTTTGTCTTTCCCCCCAAGAGGGGCAAAAAGAGATGAAAACCATTTCCTAAAATCCTATCACAGAGCCTGCCTATTATGCTTGTTAGTACCACCGGTGCTCTTAGTACAGGACCTTGGCTATTAGAGGAGTACTGTTTGTTATGATGACAAAAATTTCTATTCTTAGTTAATTCTAGATCAGCGGTCTAAATGATGTACTTTGAGCTTTTGATGACTTTGTTTTCATCTTTTTCAGATGAAAAATGATAGGATAAAAGTATCTCTCTCCATGAAAGTTGTCAACCAAGGGACTGGGAAGGACCTTGACCCCAACAACGTTATCATTGAGTAGGTAAAAGGTTTGGAAAGGCTAATATTCTTCTACCTCTCAAACCATGGAGTGCTGTAGTGAATCAGGCTGACGGGAAACCCTGCCATTTATAGACTGTGTATTGATGAGCTCTATAACCTTTGTGTCCTTGGTTTTTAGAGGTATAGTGTTATATAAAACACTTGTAACATGCGAAGTTCCCAGCACAGAAGTGCTCCGCTGTGGGTTTTGTTTCTTTTCCCTTACTCTTTTTCTGCTTCTGCCCTTTAGTCAGTCAGCAAGCAAGTATTCATGAAGTACCTGTTATTTGCCACTCTCCTAGCACTGGGACTGAAAAAGGAAGATACCAAATGGGAGGGGAGGGTAATCTAGAAGCAATTCCAATAGGGTTTAGATGCCTGTGTCTTGGGATGCACTGTATTCTGAACACTACATCTTACTTTCATTGGCTCTTCTTTTTTTTTTTTTTAATTTTATTGATTTCAGAGAGGAAGGGAGAGGGAAAGAGATAGAAACATCAATGATGAGAGAGAATCATTTTTTTAAAAAAATATATTTTATTGATTTTTTACAGAGAAGAAGGGAGAGAGATAGAGAGTTAGAAACATCTATGAGAGAGAAACATCGATCAGCTGCCTCCTGCACATCTCCTACTGGGGATGTGCCCGCAACCCAGGTACGTGCCCTTGACCGGAATCGAACCTGGGACCTTTCAGTCCGCAGGCCGACGCTCTATCCACTGAGCCAAACTGGTTTCGGCGAGAGAGAATCATTGATCAGCTGCCTCTTGCATGCCCCCCCACTGGGGATCGAGCCCACAACCCGGGCATGTGTCCTTGACCAGAATTGAACCCGGGACCCTTTAGTCCACAAGCCAATGCTCTATACATTGAGCCAAATCAGCTAGGGCTCATTGGCTCTTCTGACCTTTAATTTGGCAGTGGAAGATTTTCTATTTATGTAGGATAATGTCTGGTGATACAGGGAATTTACCATCTGTATTTCTTGACTATATGCCAGTGATTTCTAACCAGGGACTCCTAGGTCCTTTTTTGTTGTTCTTTTTTATTTTCTACTAGAGGCCCGGTGCACAAAATTCATGCGCCGGGGGGGGGGGGGGGGGACCCCCCGGGGGATGACCGACTGCCGGTTTAAGCCCGATTCCCGGGGGGATCGGGTCTAAACTGGCAGTCAGACATCCCTCTCACAATCCTGGACTGCTGGCTCCTAATCACTCACCTGAATGCCTGCCAGATCACCCCAAATTGCCTCCTTGTGCCAACCTGGGTGTGCCTAATTGCCCCCTTCG
>NW_005879152.1:0-7168 GCF_000147115.1 Myotis lucifugus | reverse complement strand
GCTGAGCATGATGCGCGGTCTGCATCAGAGCTGATTGAATCGATGTAGCGTATTGTCACTTCCGAGTTCTTACCTGCGACATTCGAACAGCTTCTTTAAGGTACGGCGATATTGCCCCGCTTTGTTTGTTTCTCGCAAGATTCCAGGTAAAGTTCTAGATGCGCTCGGCCCCTGGGAGGATGCCAGGCTGTCATAAACCTTAGAGAAAGTATATAATATCCAGTAGTGGAAAGCGACTGCCCAGTGCTCCCCTCTTCCTTTTAGCTCCTGAACTCCCTAAAGGAGGACAGCGTGTTTCAATCCTATTATTTATTATTGTGGTTACATTAAGAATGGTTGTGGCCCAAACATGTTTGTTTTTATAATTATTGTAACTTAACTATTCAGCAAAATCAGCATATTTATTCACTCAACAAATATTTGAGCACTTGGATGGGCCGGGTACAGCGGTGAACAAAACCGAAATCACTGCCTTCGTGGGGCTCAGCACCTTGGTTTTTCTCTGAATAAACAAGAATTTACATCCTAGGAGTGCGCCGCTGGCATCTGAGGAGCAGGGCGCACTCAGTAGCTACGATACGCCCTTCAGACGTTACAGGACAGACACTCCTTTACATACAATGTTCGGAACAGCCTCTTGTCGAAATGGGGGACATCGGATGGATGTGAATCGCCTACGTATTTTGGGGAGACGCCCCTTCTTTCAAATCAGGGCATGGATCTGGTGAACGCTGCGTCCTCTGCCTTTCAGAATGGCACTTGGGTTACTGTGGAATCTGGGACTGATTTGGGAGGACTTTATCTGTCAACTACAAGGTTAACAATGATGCCTCCAGGGTACCGTTGCTCTCTGAAGAAAACCTTTTTTGGCAAAGGTGGGAGCATCTAGAGCAGTGGTTCCCAAACTTGTCCTACCGCCCCCTTTTCAGAAAAAATATTACTCAGCGCCCCCTGGAAATTAATTTTTTAAAAATTTTAATAGCAATTAAACAAAGATATATGCCCCCAAATGCACCTGTGGCCATCACCGCCGCCCCCCCCCATCGCTCCAGCGCCCACCAGGGGGCGGTAGCGCCCACTTTGGGAATCACTCATCTAGAGAAACACAGAACTGGGATTTCCTTCCATATCCAAACATTGTATGAACTGTTTCTGTGTTGCTGGCTGGTAATTTTGTCCAATAAATGTTTATTGTGCAGCTTACTTGGTCTGATGTGCAGGTTGTGACAGGATGACGGTTCTCATGTAGCTTACTCACTGCTGAGTCACGCACGAGCTTGCACTGCACACCACCTTTCCGAGCCTAAATCAGCCCACACACAGCGATGGCACATTCTGAGCATTTCTGCACGGGTGACACGAAGGCTCGGTGCGGGGCCTGGCTCTGATGGCACCCGGAAGTGGTGGCAGGTGAGGCGGAACCTGTCCTCCAGGTGCTGAGTAAGAATTGGCACTACCACTGAGCTGCGGCCTCAAGCAGTGACGGCTCACGTGCCCACGCTGACGGCTTCTAAGCCTCCACCCTGGTAAATGGGACACCAAGGACGTTGGCACACTTGCTATGGCAAGAACAAAGATATCAAAAGAATAACAGCGATATGACTTTAATCTGCTAAGTTTCACAAGCTTGGAAGTAAAACGGCTGTTTTCACAACCATTTGAAATGACTGGCTGATTAGCAGCCGTGCGGAAGGCTGTTAGCCTGAAAGTGTTAGGATGTGAAGTGCTGCCCGTTCCCACCCCTCACTGCACGGACTCACTCGGAGCCCACAGGGTGTTGAGGGTCAGTAGGGCAGCCAATGTGGATAATGCTCCAGGACAAGGGTCATGAAACTGGCCAGTGTCCCACAGCTGGCCCACTCACTGCCTCTCTTTCTAAGGCCCGTGAGCTGAGAAAGTGGCGGGAGAGAATGGATTATTTCCTGACATGTAAAAATTGAATGACATCTCAAGTGTACACGTCCACATTTCCCTGGCACACGCCTGCTTCCCCAGCCCTGGCGGAGCTGAGCGGTGAGCTGCAGACCCGTGTCCACAGGCCTCGAGTGCTGCCTGGCCCCTCACCGAGTCCGCCCGCTCCTGTGGGGGCTGCTCAGGCTTCACTGCCGTTTCCCTCAGGAGCCTCCTGTGACAACACTTGGTGGTCAGTGACATTCCAAGTCCCCCTGAACTTTAAATGGACATATTTCACATAAAGTATATAATCCACGTGGGGGGAGAAGAAGCCACAGTTCATGAATGCAAAGAAAGGTCCAACCATATCAACTTAAAGATCAGTTTATCTAAAAAAAAAAAAAATTTGAACTGGAAAAACTCATTTCACATGAAAATAGAACATTTGGAAGACAAGTATTTTGAACATTACAATTGGTTGCATTATTTCAAAATTATCATAGTTTATAAGCAGAAAACACCTATAAAAATAAATAGGCACCCTAAAAATAAAAATTTTAGATGTGGATTATTAGTTACTAAATAAGCACTCAAACTGTATTTGGAGTGTTCTCACATGAAGACGAACGGTCATTTCCAGCCTGTTCAAGCTGTTACATGATTCGGGATGTTTTGGCCGGACAGCACTCTAACAGGAGTCCAAGGGGGCATTCCTAGTTTGAACTCAACTGTGAGTGTAAATTCAAATCTATGAGATGGCTGTTAAATATCAGAAATCAGTTTAGCTATTTCAAATAATACATCTCAACTGAACATCTTGACCAGTAGAATAAAAACCTACACAAAAGATTTTTGAAAGCTATTAAAAATACATGAAGCCCATTTTCTAGTATGTTACAATGTTATAAAAGCAATGTTTATATACACTGACATTTCAAAGTTTACAAAGTTTACAATATTTACAAATGCTCCATACTCAAAGTCATGTTAAAAATACGCTTTCTTAAAAGATAAAATGTAATTTAGTTGATATTCAAGTATTTCTAAATGAAGAGAAGGTAACAATCACTATCGTAGTTAGAAAAGGCTATTAAAAAGCCTTCTTGGTGGAAGACAACTCTAAGATTTGATAACTGGGTAAAGTTAGATTTTTGTAAGCAATTACTTTCTATTTGTCTAGAAGTATTTTTAATCATTTACATTTTGGAATATTTTAATTTATGGAATTGGTCAAAGTATTAAATTTAGTAATCAGTTTATAAATGATCAAGTTCTACCTATAAACTTTACCCACTGGCAAAGGCAAGAAAAGCTTTCAGTGTGTCGTTCTTCATTCTCGGGTGTGGACAATGTGAAACTCAGTTGAGCCACAATTAGGTTCCTCAGTTAGTACAGAATGACAACTAATAAAGTCATAAGACAAAGTAACTCACACACTTGTGAGTTCATCGTAATAATGGGAGATTCCTTTATTTTATTTAAAAATAGAGCCCACTCCATGAGTGTAGTTAGGGTAAAACGACATTCATTCAAATTAAACCCTCTAAATCAAAGGCAACAATTTTATCTGGAAACCCGCAAGGATTTTCAGATACAAGAATCAGAAAATCAACAAAATGGGTTGCCAACCTACAGACAGAAGAGAAAAGCCAGGCGGCCACTGAGGTTCCCAGGAGGCACTAGGTCACCTTCCAACACTGGTCACTAGCAGCCCACAGTAACCACACCAAAATAAAGGCCATTCACATTTCATACAAACGTTTAAAAAAGTAACAAGATAAATAAATATACTAAAGCTAAGTATTTTATTATTTTTAGCTTACCTGGCTGAAGTATTGTTTATTGATACAACAGTCAAAGGCCAAACTGATGTTAACTAGGCATTCTGAATATGAAAGTTCTAGGAGCAAAATAAGTTTCTCCTGTTTTGACCTTGAGTATTGAATTTATAATTTTCTTTATTGCCCAGCAGTGTGGCTCAGTGGTTGAGCGCCGACCTATGAACCAGGAGGTCATGGTTCGATTCCCAGTCAGGGCACAGGCCTGGGTTGCGGGCTCAATCCCCAGTGTGGGGCGTGCAGGAGGCAGCTGATCAATGATTCTCTCTCATCATGATGTTTGTATTTCTATTTACCTCTCTCTTCCTCTCTGAAATCAATAAAAAATATATATATTTTAAAAATGTCTTTATCATTAAGGCTTTTCCCCCAAATGCTATCAATTTCACGGGTTGGTATTGTCTAAGAAGTCGGAACCCACGGGCTGGCCAAGTGTCCTTTGGCCCTACGAGAAAGTGCCTGTTCAGAAAGCCCAGCCGGCTTTGCCTGCCGCTACACATCCCCTGGCACGTTTCAGTTAGCACAGGGTAGCCATCTCCACACACGAGTTCTGGGTCCTCTCACACTCGGGGTTCTACCAACCACAAAATAAAGGGACAGACTCCATTTTTATTCAACCACAGCATACAATAAGTGACTTTCTGCACGCCCCTATTTTTCGAGGCAAGCCAAGACTCAACGGATTTCTAAAATACCCAGTAAGTTGATTGTCTCGAGGTAAAGTACACAGAGGAAGCTAAAGTGACAAATGACAAACACCACGGTTTTCGTTTCATTGCTCACTAGGCTCGGTCCGTCGATCTCCCTCCTGCTGTGATGGCCTCTGAGCGTGAGCTGCGGGGTCCTGGTTCATCTATCACAGTGGACACTGGGTTTGTGTCTTTGCTCAGGAGGGCAGCTTGCCCCGAGGCTGTCCGGCAGTGTAGGTCCCAGGCCTCCTGCGCCCAGAGGGGCCGGGTTCTCGCTCCCCCAGCTGGAGCGCTCCGGGAGGCAGAGCTTGGGCCTCTGGTGGTACTTGAGCCTGTACGTGTCGGTCATGCAGCTGTCGACGGAGAAGTAGGTGGTGAGGCAGATGGTCTCCCTGGGACAGGCCGGACTCCAGTCTGCTGGTTGGCACGAGGCAGCCACACCTGCCCCCAGGCCCGCCTGGGCACCGCTGGCTGAGCTGGCCGGGGGGTTCCGGGCGGCGCCCATGCGCTCTCTCGCATGGACCGTCTGCTTGAGCCTTTCGTCCTGGGAAGGGGCGCTCACTGTGGAGCCCGGTTCTGCTGTCCCCGTGCTGAGCGGCGGAGGACCAGCCGAGCGAGCACTGGGCGCCTCTGGGAGCCTGGCCGCGGGTGCAGGGCCGTTTTTCCCTGGCTGTGGCACACGGGTCACAGCATACCTTTTTGGTGGCAAAGGGGGTGGTGGATTCTGGCAAATGAGTTTTGGCACCTGACCACCGTCGGCTCTGCGAGGGGACGGAGCCCCTCGCCCCCTGGGTGGGGAGGTCTCCGGGGAGCACGGGCCCATGGCCATGCACTGCCGGGCGAGGGGGGCAGCGCTGGGCGGGAGCCCGGCAGCTCTCCCTGGCACCGAGGCTGGTGCGAAGTCATCGCTGTTCGTTCTCATTCCAGAAGCAGGACTAGCATCGGTGTGAGAGAGCACACCTGTCCCCTCGGAGCTGCCTCCATCTGGCTGAGCGGGAAATTGGCACTCGCTGGCCTGTTCAGGCTTTTGCTCCCCCGACAGGGTGAGCTCACCAGCTGGGAGGCCCCGGAGGACGTGTGGCCCCGACGCAGGGAGCAGCTTCCCGCTGGGGTCGCGTCCACGGGACCTGGAGTAGAAAAGCAAAGCGAAGCTACAGCCCCACATGCGAGCAGGCGGTGCGGGAGGGAACTGTCCGGTCACCTCCCCTCACAGCAGCACGTTAGGCGACTTTTGTGACATCACAGAAACGGAAGGGATCTGAAGCATTAACGTCTTACACTCTGACTCTCAACCAGACGGGAGTGCTTACCAGAAACACCGGCCAAGTTTCTAAGAGTTAGAAGTGTGATTTAAAAAAACGAAATCAAGTTTCTAAGCATTAGAAGTGTGATTTCAAAAGCTGTGAATTTCAGATTTAAGGAAGATATTCCCAGCAAACTCTTTAATTCCCTAAGACACTTCCCAACCAACATTGCAGAGTTTACAGTAATGGAGGTACTTTAATCTTGGCACATAAGGATAGGAGACTAATTTAAAATAATCTAGTTAACCAAGATTAGGTCTATTTAGGTAGTGATTAACCTCTAAGGTGAAGATAAAAGGTAGCACACTGCAAACAGTTTTGCTCACCTGGTCATTTTTATCATGGGCATTACAGAAGGATGGAGAGCTGAGGCTCTGCTAGGTAGAAAAGAGCTACGGTCAGGTCTCAGCTCCACTACTTTGGACAAATTGCTTCATCTAAGTCCCGAATTTTCTCTTTTGCAAAATACCATCTACTTTGTAAGGATCTACGAGGACTGAAGAATTGTGTCGTGCCCGTGGCCCTCTCTCCTTAGGTCCACATCCTTCTAACTGCCCCCCAATAAGACGGGCATCAGCATGCCGCAGGCCACGGCTGCGGGTAGTAACGGGCACTGTGCCTGTCTGTAAGTGAAGCGTTCCTCTAATACACCCACTTATGAAAAAGACATTAATATTCCCAACTGTCCCTCCTTACCTTTTCATTACAGGGTTTTTTATTTGTGGATGTGATTCTGGGTCATGAGACTTACAGCCTACTTCCAAGTTCTTGAATTCTTTTCTGCAGCCTGAGGAGGGAGAAAAGTGGGAGCATTTAAAATCTTCCAGTTAACAAACAAAACGAATTCCTCGACTCAGCTCAAATAGCACCTCTTTCCTGGCCCTTTCTACAGAATGAGTGGCTCTTCCCTCAATCTGTCACCTGAAAGTGTCAGCAATGGCAGAAAAATGCTCTTCCCACGGGTTGGGCTGGACCAGGGCCTGTGTCCTGGGTGCCTGTGTCCCGGGTGTATGAGTCCCAGGTGCCTGTGTCCCGGGTGACTATGTTCCAGGTGCCTGTGTCCTGGGTGCCTGTGTCCCGGGTGTATGAGTCCCAGGTGCCTGTGTCCTGGGTGTATGAGTCCCGGGTGCCTGTGTCCCGGGTGTATGAGTCCCAGGTGCCTGTGTCCTGGGTGCCTGTGTCCCGGGTGTATGAGTCCCAGGTGCCTGTGTCCCGGGTGACTATGTTCCAGGTGCCTGTGTCCTGGGTGCCTGTGTCCCGGGTGTATGAGTCCCAGGTGCCTGTGTCCCGGGTGACTATGTTCCAGGTGCCTGTGTCCTGGGTGCCTGTGTCCCGGGTGTATGAGTCCCGGGTGCCTGTGTCCCGGGTGTATGAGTCCCGGGTGCCTGTGTCCTGGGTGTATGAGTCCCGGGTGCCTGTGTCCCGGGTGTCTGTGTCCCGGGTG
>NW_005879151.1:0-7169 GCF_000147115.1 Myotis lucifugus | reverse complement strand
CCCCAGGCCCTCACCACCCCACTGTCTGTGTCCGTGGGCCATGCATATATGCACACAAGGTCTTCGCTCGATTACCTCCCACCCCCGCCCCCGCCTTCCCTCTGAGATTCCGCACTCTGTTCCCTGCTTCCCTGTCTCCTGATCCACCCCGTTCATCCGTTTACTTTGTTCATTAGATTCCGCACATGAGTGAGATCCTATGACCCTTGTCTTCTCTGCCTGGCTTATCTCACTCAGCAGATGCTCTCCAGGCCCCTCCGTGCTGCCTCGGAGGGTCAGAGACCCTTCTTTTTACTGCTGCCTAGGATTCCCTGGTGTCCATGTCCCACAGCTTTTTACCCACTCGTCTCCTGATGGGCACTCGGGCCGTTTCTAGATCTTAGCTGTTGTAAGTTGTGCTGCTATGAACATAGGGCTGCATATATCCTTTCTGATTGGTGTTTCTGGTTTCCTAGGATATATTCCTAGAAGTGGGATCACTGGGTCAAATGGGAGTTCCATTTTTAGTTTTTTGAGGAAACTCCACACTGTTCTCCACAGTGGCTGCCCCGTCTGCATTCCCACCAGCAGTGCACGGGGTTCCCTTTCTCCGCATCCCCCCAGCACCGGGTGTTTGTGGTGTGTTGATGGCAGTCATGGCCGTTCATTCTGAGCCCGTGAACCAACCGATTCCATTCTGAAGAAGCAGGGCCGCTCCCCCCGGCCCCCGGCTCGGCAGGCCAGCTCTCAGGAGTTCTACTGCAGGAACCCTAACCTTTCTCTCCCCGCAGAACACACTGAGAAGCGACCAGTCAGCCTCCCAGCGCCGGCAGGCCCCGCAGCCCCTGCTGCCTATGGTGAGGCCTGTGCCCCACATCACAGCGGGAGGAGGGGGCCTGAGGTCTGGGGGATTCTCAGAATCGGTCTCCCTCGGAGGAAGGAACATTTGGTCATTTTATTCAGCTTAATCGACCAGCCTTGGAGAGTCTCCGTTAGCCCCTCTGCACATGTTTGCGGGCCCCACTTCCCCTCCCCACATTTCAGGCCCCTGGCTGGGGACAGCGTCCAGTGTGCAGTGAGCTTGGACACAGCATCACTGAACCGGGAAACAGCGCTCGCCTGGACCAAGACCGCCGTTCCCTCAGCGAGGACGCACTTACTGTCATTCCCAGAAGGACTCTGCGAAGGGCCTGGTGCCCAAACCCCAGGGAGACAGCTGACCCGCCTCCACGCCGGAGAAGAGCAGGCAGCATTTCCAAGATTTCTGCGCTCGCCCTTTAACCCCAAGAGGGACTATAAATAGCCGGCGAGGCCTGGGATTTCCAGGGCGAAGAGCCGCTATAAATAGTCGGAGCATTTTCCCACGTCATGCCTCTGCGGGGCCGTCCCGTCCTCCTCGGATAACCTCTGGGAACACAGGGCGGCCACATTCAGAATTTTATGAGCCCGTCGAACGAAACTCTTAATGAACCGCGTTCCTAAGTAAAGACCCGAACATGAAATGACTTTACAGATTAATTACAGGCTCTGAGAGACGGACTCTTAGTGAAGCTTTTAATATCTTCATTTATTTGCTCTCATTACTGGGAGTTCTCTTTGAAAAGCTACAGCAAATTAAGCCAAAACCTGAACCCCTTACTAAGCAGTGGTTAACTTAAGTGAAATGTATTCTATTTTCTTGAGAACTTAGCTGGGTGGGGAACTCTGGTGTCTACAAAATGAAAAAACAAACAAACAAACAAAAACCTTTCAATGCTCCTGACACACAAACATCCCGAAAAGCTGGGAGTCCCCTTCCTGCGTCCAGACTCCCACCTTCTTTCTTCAAGATACTTCCCGCCGCCCTGTAGACAGATCCTAGGTCTCTGAGCGTGGATTCATCCCCTGGGTGCCCGAGGGGGGCAGGGGGCAGCTAGAGCTAAGCCAGCGGGAGCCCACGGCCCCTCTCGGCAGAGGGGACGCCTGCCTTCTAGCGTCCTCTGCTGGCGGCTATTTTCCACCAGAAAGAGGAAAATAGGCCAGGAAATGGCAAGGACACTGAGCAAAGAAGGAACAGGGATGAGAACACGTGATGTGAGTAAAATGCATGTCCCCATTTTATACTTTGGTAAAAAAATAAATAATTAAAGGAGGAATGAGAGGCTATAACATATTTTTTTAATTAGATATTTATAAAAATTAATAGACATTTTAGCAGTTTTAGATCTACAGAAAATATTGAGCAAAAGGTACAGTTTTCATACAGCCCCTCACCAACCACCCATTTCCCTGTTTTTAACATCTTACATTAGTGCACATTTGTTACAATTGATGAGCCCAGCGGTTCTCAACCTGTGGGTCGCGACCCCTTTGGCGGTCAAACGACCCTTTCACGGGGGTCGCCTAAGGCCATCCTGCATATCAGACATTTACATGACGATTCATAACAGCAGCAACATTACAGTTATGAAGTAGCAACGAAAATAATTTTATGGTTGGGTCACAACACGAGGATCTGTATTTAAAGGGCCAGAAGGTTGAGAACCACTGGATGAGCCAATGTTAACACATTCTTATTAACTGAAGTCCATAGTTACACTCTCTGGGTTTTGTCATATATATATTACTGATTCAGAGGGGAAGGGAGAGGGGGAGAATCCAGTTTCTTTAATAAAAATAGAACTATTTAGTTCCTGTTTTCCCTTGAGCGAGATTGGAAGTAACTGGTCTGCATAATCTAGTTGTTAAGTTTACGAGGGCAGAGAACCATCTAGAGCTGTCTTGCTCTTTTGCTGTTTGTGGGATCAGCATTGGGGCTCATTCACTCATTTTCAATCCTGGCAGCTTGTGTATCCTCTCGAGTTCTTCTTGGTCAGCCAGGTTAGTTTATTAATCATATTGATCTTTTCAAATACCTGGTTTGGGTTCAGGTTCCTCTATTGTCTGAGTTGTATCGACTTCTCTTTCCTTTATGTTCGTCCTGCCCTGCGTTTGATTCACTCTTCTGTCGTGTAAGACTCCCTCCACGTTCTGCGTGGAGTAGGGTTCGGTATCTGAAAGAGGAGCCGCACACAAATGAGAGAAATGAAACGAGATAATTTTGCAATATTGGGGGACCAGGCGGGCAAGTCCCGAAGGACTTCCACCTATGCTCAGGCTGCTCCAATCTTTTATTGAGCTTGGAGTAGCCTTAGGTAAGGAGATTTCAATGACACACAGATCAGCAGACAGTTTCTGGGAATAGACAGTATCTGATTAGCTCATCAGTAGTAGACAATTTCTAAGAATAGGCAGGGTATCTGATCAACAGTAATCAACAAGGATCTACACAAATATCTAAGGAATTCAGTGAGCTAAGGTGGGGATAATGCTTTAGCTACCATTACCTAGATTAACTGGGTGGTGTCTAAATTAACTGGGTGGTACACAGCCCTGACCTTTGCTAGGACTTTCAAAGGTTACTAGCTTTTGGGGGGTCTCTGTCTATACTCAGTGAAGACAATAAATAGTCTCCGGCACTCTTCTTCTTCCAGTTGCTTTTACAGTCCACAAATCTGCTACGCTGCATTTTCATTTTTATCCAGTTCAAACGGTTATCATCATCCTAGAAACTTCCTTGTTGCCCCATTGGCTATTTAGAAGTACATTGTGCCCGGCCAGTGTGGCTCAGTGGCTGGGCTTCAACCTACAACCCAAGAGGTCACAGTTCAATTCCTGGTCAGGGCACATCCCCAGGTTACGGGCTCGATCCTGGTAGCGAGTGTGCAGGAGGCAGCCGATTGATGATGCTCATCATTGATGTTTTTATGTCTCTCTCCCTCTCCCTTCCTCTCTGAAATCAATAAAAATATATTTTTCAAAAGTACATATTTGCAGATTATTTTCAGATATTTTGGTGTTATTGATTTTCTAGTTTAATTTATTGTGGAAACACCTGGGATCGTTTTTATTTATGTTTTTAAATTGATGAGGGTTTGTTACGCGGCCCAGAAAATGGCCTATTTTGGTGAATGTTCCTGGCTGGGCACTTGAAAATATCGTATGTCCTACTGTTTTTGGCCGAGTAGCCTGTAGGTCCCGGTTAGCTTGAGTTGATGGGTGATGTTTTCAGTTCTCAGTCATCCTGCTGATGTTTGCTCTTTGTCCTGTCCATTACCAAGAGCGGTCTTGAGGTCTTGAAGAGAACTTGCTGATTCATCTCTTTAAAATTCTCTCAGATGTTTTAAAGCTTTTCATGCTTAATGTGGCAAATACACGCATCACACAATGTATCGTGTACACACTTGCAGGTGTGCAACTCAGCGTGCATTCCAGTGTTATCCACCCTCACCCACCGCCATCTCCAGGACTCTTCTGCGGCCCCTGCCCAGGGTCCCTGCGGCCTCTGTCCCACTTTCTCTTTCTCCATCACGGCTGTTCTGGGTGCCTCGCGTTCAGGGAATCACGAAATGTCTGTCATGCTGTGTCTGGCTAATTTCACTGCCCGGACTATTTTCCAGGCTCACTGAGTTTTGCAGCAAATTCTCGCTCTTGGGGAGGAATGCTATTTCAGGGCATGTGCGGGCTCCTTGTTCCACAATCCCTTCGCCCGTCCAGATAATCAGGCTGCTTCCGCTGGATGTTTCTAGGCTATTGTGAACGATGCTGCTGTGGGCATTGGCGTACATGTTCTTTCAAATCTTTAAAATACATGGCGATTCTATTCCAGTTTCTGAGGAACCACCAAGCTGTCCGCCACAGCAACTGCACGTTCACCTTCCCAGTGGCCACACACAGACCCTGATGTCCACACGGCCTCGCCACCTCTTGTTTTTTTCTGTTGTTTTACTAGTCATCCTCCTGGGTGGGAGGCGGCATCTCGTGTGGTTCTGATGTGCGTTTCCCTGATGAGAGTGACGTTCAGCATCTTTCCAGGAGCTCTGCGGCCGTTTGTGTATCTTCTTTGGAGAAATGTCTAGTTGGGTCTTTGGCCCGTCTTCGAATTGGGTTGGTGTTTATTGTTGAGTTTAGGGGCTCGCTATGCCCTGGGTAGTAACCCTTTTTCAGATCCGTAACTTGCAAGTGTCTCCTCGGATGCTGGGCTGCCCCTCCCCCCTCGACAGTGTCCTTGTTGCACGGACGCTTCTGTTTGATGACGTCCGTCCAGCTTGTCTTTTCTTGTGCTGCCTGAGCATTTGGTGTCACTGCCAACTCCAGTGTTGTGACGACTCCCCTGTTTTCTTGTCAGAGTTTTATCATTTTAGCTCGGAAGTGTAGGTATTGAACAATTTTGGTTAATTGTTATATATTGTGTAAGAGAAGGGCTCGGTTTCGTTCTTTTGCTGGTGAGTATCCAGTTTTCCTGGCACCAGTCATGTGAGACGACTGGCCTTCCCCATTGGATGGTCTTGGTGCCTTTGTCAAAAGATGACCAACCAGACACCAGCGATTTATTCCTGGGCTGTCTGTTCCCTGCCATTGGTCCGTGCGTCTGTCCTTGTCTCCTTGGCTAATTTCATTCCTAAGATTTGTTGTTGTTGTTTAAATATATTTTTATTGATTTCAGAGAGGAAGAGAGAGGGAGTGGGAGAGAGAAACATCAGTGATGAGAGAGAATCACTGATCGGCTGCCTCCTGACGCCCCACACTGGCGATCGAACCTGAAACCCGGGCATGTGCCCTGACTGGGAATCGAACCACGACCTCCTGGTTCATAGGTCAGTGTTCAACCACTGAGCCACACCAGCTGGGCTGTTTTTTTATTCATAAATGAATTGTTTAATTTCTACTTTGGACCATCCTGGCTGGTGTACAGAAATGCACGCTGAGCTGGTATCCCGCAACCTCACTCCATTGTTTATGGCTCTGAGGCCGGGTGCTGGCCTTTCGTGTAATTCTGTCAGCGCTTCCTTCACATGTCCTGAGGCTCTGTCGTCAGGGGACAGTGTTCGGTGTGTCTTCCGGGTGTATTTTGTTTGTATTTGTGTTAACTGTCCTTCCTCTGAAACCTGCTGTGATGTTAATACGACCCCCCAGCTTTCTGAGGGTTAGTGTTTGCCTATTACAGTTCCCGGAGCTTTACTTCTCAGCGGTCACTCTACTTAACTAGGTCTCTTGCCACCGTCTCAGAGGGCTTCCCTCTGCAACACGGTGTTGTCCCGTGTCGCGTGGCCAGGCCACGGGTGAGTCAGGAGGTAAGAACACTCGTGGACACCGGCTGTGCTGGCCATTTCCACGCCTTTCCCTCCCCTCTGGCTTGCCGTCACTTACTGCTTAATCTTCAGGTGGCTACTATTGTGTTCCCTCAGAGATACTAGTCAGTGAGAGAGAGGCGCTAACAAGTGCGTAGTGAATAGAAAAGTCCGTCTGACCTGTCTCCTTCCTGCCTGGCCTGCAAGCTCCCGAAGGTACGACCCGTCTCCCTTCTCCAGTGGTGTCCTTGGTGCCTGGTCCAGGTGGTGCATGGTAAGGTCAAATACTTGTTAAATTAGATGATATTGGGCAAAGAAGAATGAATGAGAAAATACTAAGAAAAAAAATTTTTAACCTAAAATATGTGTAGGGAGTCTGAACGTGAGAGTGTTGTAAGAATATTACATCTTTTGCTGAAAACATGAGATTAATGGTGAAAACTCTGTGGACACACCAGGGCTCTGAAAGATTTAAGGGGAAGGGTTTGGCGGAGTGATATTAACTAATAAATACAGTTCTTGGCAGAGAGGACAAATCTGAGTGATATACGATTCAGTAAACAATAGAAATTGGCATGGATCTCCAAAAGAGAAAAAAACAATCATTTTTCTGAAAAATCTGGACTTTAAGTTTTGATAAGAAAAGCTATACTAGCCCGGCCGGCGTGGCTCAGTGGTTGAGCATCGACCAGTGAACCAGGAGGTCACAGTTCGATTCCCGGTCAGGGCACGTGCCCAGGTTGCAGGCTCCATCCCCCGTAGGGGGTGTGCAGGAGGCAGCCGATCAGTGATTCTCTCTCATTACTGGTGCTTCTCTCTCTCCCTCTCCCTTCCTCTCTGACATCAATAAAAATATGTTAAAAAGAAAAGCTGCACTAGAGGGTGGGAGAGGAAGTGCTTGTCCTCCCTCTGAACACCTCAGAGGCCCGGGAGTGGAGGCACCCAGAGGCATCAGGGAGACACAGGATCCGGGTAACAAACAGGCCACAGGTCAAGGCAAGTGACACGTGTCCAGGTAATTGGTGCCCAGGGAGGGAGTGA
>NW_005879150.1:0-7170 GCF_000147115.1 Myotis lucifugus | reverse complement strand
TCTGATATACTGTTCGTCCTTGACGTTAGGACAGTCCTTATTGCCTTATCTGTATTTACAGAGGAGTTAGTTCGTGGCTCTGCCTCTGGGTGGCAGTGTGTCTGGGTTGACCTCCGAGGCTATAAGTTCTCTCTGACCAGGAGCTGCCTATTGTACCTGAACCAGCTCCGCCCAGAGGTGGTTCCCCCGGCGCCACTCCCAGTTCTGTTTCCCAGGCTCCCCAAAAACAATCTTCCCCTACAAGCTCTGCTAGTGACCCCAACTGGGCACTCACATGCACTGGGCTCAACAATCAAACCCACAGAAGTAAGAGGAAGTGTGCGAACAAGAGCCTGGGAAGCTGCTCGCACTCGCAGGGTTCCACCCTCCAGAACCGCGCGGAGTGTCTGCGCGCGCCCAAGCCCCCGGCAACAACAAGTAGCCGGCCAACAGGGAAACTCTGAGGCAGCCCCTCTGCATCCAGTCCAACTATGGGCTCATTTATAGTGTTACCTTCTGGCAGCAGCCCTGCGGGAGCCCTCCCCACTTGCGAGACACGCCGGCCTCTATGGGCACGGATTTTGGAGAGCGCGGATTTTGGCGGACGCAGATTTTCCCCTGCGCCCGCGCGCGCGCGTTCCTCGCTCCAACCTGAACTGCGAACCGTACCTTCGAGGCAAGTCCAACCTTTCCGTGGAGGGGTGCAGGTCTCCCCTTGGCTCTTGCAGTCGCACTGTTTGCGAATCGCTGCCTCCGGGTCAGTAGCCGCCGGGCTAGTAGCCGATCTCTGGATGCCGGTAAACGCTGCCTGAGATGGCGCGGTCCCGCCGCTGCGCTGGCGCCCAGAGGGAGGTTTCAGCCTCAATCTCCAACCATCCGCATTTTTTAGGAGTTTTCTGTCTTTCCTGGCTGCAGACTGTCTCTCAGCTGAACCTCCCCAGCTTGATCGGGCTGATTGTTACCCGTTTCAGCTGCTCGCCCCCATCTGGTCCGGGACAAAGCACCAACACCTCCGTCTAAGCCTCCGCCATTTTTCCTTCCCCCTCAATAAAACATTATTCAACTTTACATAATTATTAATGCTCAGTGGGCAGTATGCTGACTGACTCCCATTATATAACTATTTTTACTTTGCAAGATTTTTCTTTTACTTATTCTGAATAGGAACACAGAGTACAGAAAAATATTAATACAGTGTGCCTTTGGTTTTTAGATTTTATGAAAGTTTTCAGAATGAATTTAATTGCTTTTTAAAACTACCATCTGTTATTCTATATAGGTGGATTAAAAAATTAAATGGATTGTCCTAAACGTATTGTTTTAGAACTCATTAAAAGTGTAATTTAATTAATGTTGTTATATTTAAGGCCCCGGAGCAAGCTTTTTGTGGTGCTGAACCATCTGCCAACTTGACAAGTGATCCCATTCTGCACATGGACCTGTGTTCCTGCAGGTAGGGAACCCCTATGGGGTAAAATCTAACCTGTGGCACATCTGGCCAGTGGGCAATGGCGCTGCCTGGTGATTGACTCCAGGTCACGGGTCCTTTGTCAGTGCTTTGTCAACGGTTCCTTTGTCAACACTCTATCAGGGCCAACAGCTTGCATATGGGTCTGAACAGCATCTGTGCTGAGGTCTGGCCTCCTCACAGGGCAGACATCAGCATATGGCAGCTGTAGCTTGGGGTAAGGAAATTCATGCTGTTGTACATTTCTCTCTTTATTGCGTATTCCTCTCTACATGCAAACCTCCTGGTGTTTACATTGAGCTTTTGGAAATTCATCTAGTTTCTGTCTGCTAACGATTGAGCTGTTAATCTTCCAAGTGGATGTAGTTATTTATCTTAGAGATCTTCTCAACCTCGTGGAAGTAGAAGAGCTAAACAGAAGTAATGGGGGAGGGCGATGTTCTTGTTTAAGAAGAGAAGAATCAGGATGACTATAAAAATATGGTGATGATTATATAATAAACATAACTGTTTTCACAGGATAAGTGAGAAGCTTTCTTCATGAACTTAAAATTAGGCTGCTGGATAAAAGTTGCAAAATGTGGTCTTATATACGGAAACACTTATTAAAAACAGCTTTATTGAAGTAGAATTGATATTCAAAGAACTACATATATTTAATGTGCACAATTTAGTGAGTTTGAACATGCTAAAGCACTTGTTAATAAAACATCAAGATCACGGTAATAGACATATCCAATATCTCCCAGAGTTTCCTTGTGTCTCTCTGTTTTTGTGCTAATAATTAACCTAAGATTTATCCTCTTAACATGTTTACAAGTGCACAATATCATACCATTAACTCTGGGCACTGTGCTGCACAGCTCATTTCTAGAACTTACTCACTTAGCACAACTGGAACTTTATAACATTGACCAACAGCGCCCTATTTCCTCCACCTCCAAGCCCCTGGCAGCCCCTCTTTTCTTCTCTGCTCCTGTGAGTTTGCTATTACAAATACCTCATGTAAGTGGACTCATCCAGTATTTGTACTTCTGGGTGGGCTTATTTCACACTCTGTGATACATTCAGAGTGGTCCAAGCGAACTACCTGTGAGTTCATCAACTCCCCATTAATAGAATTACTTACACAAAGAGGGATGACTGTTTACCAAAGAGGGATGACTGTTTACCAAAGAAGAGGTAGAGCCCTATACTTTGCTGCTTCCAACCCAATCTCAGGATCTTCAGTAGAAGTTCAAATTCCACCTGGCCGGTGTGGGTCAGTGGTTGAGCGTTGACCTAGGAACCAGGAGATCATGGATCAATTCCCGATTAGGGCTCATGCCCGGGTTGAGGGTTCCATCGCCAGTGGGGATTGTTCAGGAAGCAGCCAATCAATGATTCTCTCCCATCATTAATGTTTCTATCTCTCCCTCCCTCTCCCTTCCTCTCTGAAATCAATAAAAATATATTTTCAAAAGTTCAAATTCCAAGCACTACTTTATATAGCTACTGAACTAGGAATCTTCGTGTATGTTTTAAAATAATTTCCCCTGGTGTTCTTTATATTGCCAGATTTTCACAAGTTCATAGAATGGTGTCAGAAACCACTAGTTAGGAGGTGTTCTTGTGTTTTGGGTGTGTGCTGGTGAATTTGTATGTGCCTTTACACATATATGCATGTGGGAGAGTCATGAAATAATTCCAACTTTTCTCCTAGCCCTTCCACAGAAAAAACACTCTTATGTCCCTGAGATTTAAACCATGCTTCCTCTGTAGGTTCACACAGGCACAATTGTTTTAGGTTGAGCAGTGGCATACCTGACTCCACAAAAGAGGGCACATCATGCTGTTGAGGGTTATTTGGAGCTAAGATAGGCTGTTCTGCACAGCACCTACATATCTCTGGAGACACTGTTGAGCTACCTCCCATGATTTATAGGTAATTAAGCATCTGTTTCCATGTTAACCCAGGGAGACCAGGGGGCTCAAATGCCTCATCTGAGGTCCTCATCTTTCTCCATATGGCTTCTCTAGCCAAGTCCTCTTACATCATAACATCTCCTCTAGTAAGATCAGTTCACATTGAAGTTCCTTTTCTGGGCTCCTACAGTCATGTTTATAGCACAGAGCTCAGATCCTGTGTCTTCTCTAGTCATCTAAAGCACAGGCCCCTAAAGGAAACAGAGTACTCCATCCATCTTCTTCTGCAGCATTTTTAACATCTGGCATGGAACACAGTTCAGAGTCACTGCTAAGAATGACTTGTTGGCTGATTTTTAAAACGTATTGTACCAGACGAATAATATATTGAAACAGGTTTCTTTCTCTTCTAAAAATGATAGAACTTACTATTATTACTCACTGATCTTGCAAACATAAGGATATTTGCTTGTATTTCCAATGGGAGGTTGGGTCCAACAAAATAAATTGGAAACCACATATAAAAATGAATCATCTATTTTTTATTGAATACACATTTTCACGTTAAACATCTTTAATACTTAACATGCATTCCTGCTAGCTTTAGAAACCAACATGGTTTATGGATTCAATTAAAAACCTTTCATTGAAAGGAAATCTATTTTTAATTTTCATTTTAATCATTTAAATATTTAAAGATGTTGCCTTTGTTCTCCAAACTTCTTTTAATCATATTGGGTATGCATACATAGGCACTTTTGAGAAAATTGACATTTTTATGATCCGGATGTTCCAAAAGAATGCATTTCTTCAACCTGGAAAATGCATTGTCTAACCCTTAGTTTTGCTTTTGAATTTCATCAAACATATAAGTGAGTCCTGTGTTAATAAGCCCACGAGGAATCCCTGTTATTACTGGAATAGATATTTAACATTTTGTGACTTGAGTGGGGCTCCTGCCTCACCTCTTGCTTCTGCTCAACCCAACTCCATGGTCTGTCATTCACCACTCTCACACCTGCTTCAACTTATCTGCAAGAATTCACTTCGAGTACGTTGGGCTCTGGAGGTCTACCAGTGGAATCCATCAAATATCTAAACTTCTAGCCAGATGAGAAATCTAGGTTGACTCTGCATGGGCCTCATACAGACTTGGGTACCAAATCCAGCTCTCCCCTTTATTAGTTTCATGACTTGAACAGTTTACTTAAGTTCCTTGAGATTGTATTTCCTCATCTAAAATAATGTCTCCTCTGCAGAGTTGATGTGTGTTTCAGGTATAATACACATCTGGTTCATAGAAGGCCCTTGGTAAATGGTCACTCTTGAAAATGTTGTCAATTTTCCATGAGAATGAGAACCTTGAAGTCAGGAGATGCTGTGTAGGCACCTGGAGGAACTTCAATCTATCCTTCATGTACTATTTTCTTCTCTTGGTTTTAAGTCTAAATGCTCATCTTGTGCCTAAGGGAACAGCTCTGTAGCCACCCGAGTGGTTGAAGCACAGATATATTGGGATTCTGAAAGCCTGTAAACAGTGAGATAACTGCACTGTTCTGCTAATATGGACTCACCTTAGCTTCCGAGAAAGAAAATTCTATGCAAAGAGACCTCCTGGGCCATGGATATTGCTGGGGCCTCTTTCCAGCCCCTGGCTCTACCAGACTGAGCCTGTGCTGTTTCCACACCCTGATCAGGCCAGCCCTGGGTTTGGGGATGAGGTGGAGATGATTGTGACACATAGGCAGATGGTGATTTCAAGGGAACTGGGAAAGGTTCTCTGTCACATTTAAGACTACCCTGTCTCCTCTTCTATTACTTTAAAAAGAGAAGAGGGCTTTTCTTTCCTAGGTGGAGGATGCAAATGTTTCCATCCCACAGGGAATTTGGCTTTACCATGCCTCTTTTTTTTCTGTTAGGCTCACTGTTCTCCTAAAGAGACAGATTGTTAATCAGAAGACATTTCTTTCTCACACCACCTTTGGCAGCCTCCCTTCTTGAGCAAATCACCTTCAATAGTCCCTTATTTTGTAAATTTACCCTATTCAGGGGATGAACATTTATTAAATACCCACAAAACCTGCCTTTACATTAGGCATCTTACATACCTGATTTCATTCAAACCCCACCAAAATTCTCATGGATAAGGGGCATACACTACATTTTTATACAGGAGAAAACATATACTAGGAAGTTGTGAGAAACATCGCCAAGACCATACAATAAGAGGACAAAATTGAGATTTAAAACCAAATTTGTGGGACTTCAAAGTCCATGTTCTTTACACTACATAATGATGCTATTGGCTTTAAGAAAAAAAATTAGATTGTCCACATTGTTCACTCCTGCAGCCCAACATTATGACTTATTCTTTCAAAAATTGGCTAAGGAACCAGAACCTCTCAAAACAGAATATTTATTTATTGTTATGCTTTTTAAGGTGAATTATTGGAGTCATTGATTTTCACCGCATATCTAGTTTGTAGAAATTTTATTTATCAATATCCATGGAAAGTTTGGATATATAGAATTAAGAAAGATCTCAGAAACATAGTGCAGTAGAGTGAGTTAAGACTTTGGAGTTAGATATGCATCCATGCCAATCATTGGCTGTCTGACTGTGAGCAGGTTGTTTGATCCTTCTAAGTCTCAAGTTCTTTATATGTATAATGGGTACAGTGGTAAATATCTTGCATGATTATTTTAAGAACTAAGCAAGATACAAAACACAATGTCACAAAATTGGACACATTGAGACATGCATTAAACAATAGACATTATTAGAACTATCATTATCTTATTATCAACATAATAGCTTAAATATGTATAATGTGTATAGAGAAATCATATTCAAATACTATCCAAAATATTCCTATTTCCTTCTAAACTGTGTCTTGTCTACCACCAAATTTTCAGCCCTTCGCACAGTACTGAGCACCTAAGAGGTACTAAGTAAATATTGGTTGCATTGAATTAAGGATAAAGCAGTAATTTAAGGCATCTAGGTTCTGACCTAGGACTTTATTAGACTGTCATCAATTTTAAATGTATAAAGTAAAACATGGGGCTAGAAGTTCTGTAAGGTGCTTCACATTCCAAGATGGTACAGTTGGAAGTCCTACAATGAAGTGTATAGGGCATATTTGTTTGAGCATTCATTAAGCAGCATTAAAGCTAGGTAAGAGAATTTAGAACATTAGGTGAAAACAATATTCCTTTCTTTGATTAATTATTTAACAGCAAGGGAAAACATGATGACTTTTCAGGAGTGAATCTGAGGTCACCAACTATATAACAAAACCAACCATCTGATAAATGTGTACAAAATGCAGATAGCGCATGCTGCTGGAAGCAACGACCCAAGATGCTGAGGAAAGGTATTTCACTTCATTAGGCATCTCTAATGAGATGTGGGGAGGGTAATTATCTGAGCAGCACTGCTGAACCGTGTGCAGGCTCAGGGTTGCCAGACAGGTCAGAGCTGGGTTGTGGTGACTCAAAAATGAATGAAGATCTATAGTGTCCTCATGTTTATTGTCCTCTAATTGTGTATTCTGCTGCAGAATTTTACTCTGTATGGTACTTTTAACTGTTCTCTATGCATATGTATATATCATCTTTTCCTTATTATATTATGTGTTCTTTGAGATCAGGGACAATGTGATTCATCTTATATATTCTTCACACTTTTAGTGCAGTCGATCATGAGAATGAAAACTTTAAAATGGGTATAACCTTTCCTTTCTTGTGGAATTTTCCTGTTTGTATAACCTGAAATGTAAAACAGCTCAGTGCCTGACAGTTCAGTGAATAAATTT
>NW_005879149.1:0-7171 GCF_000147115.1 Myotis lucifugus | reverse complement strand
AAAAGTCTTTAAGGAGGGGTTTCTGTGAAGGTATCTAGGCTGCCCCTGGCGCATAGTAGGTGCTCAGTGAGCGGGGCCTTTGCCCCTGGCCTAAGGGTCAGTGCGAGAGGCCTCATTTCTGATGCACTGACATGCCTCTGGGGTTACCACAGGCCTGTGGTCGGCAAACTGCGGCTCTCGAGCCACATGTGGCTCTTTGGCCCCTTGAGTGTGGCTCTTCCTAAGCCTTAGGAGCACCCTAATTAAGTTAATAACAATGTACCTACCTATATAGTTTAAGTTTAAAAAATTTGGCTCTCAAAAGAAATTTCAATCATACTGTTGATATTTGGCTCTGTTGACTAATGAGTTTGCCGACCACTGCCCCAGGCCCATCCTGTACCGGAAGTGTCAGGGCCAAGGGCATTCGGCCACCTGCCAGCAGAACCCACAGCTCTCTGCTGTCCATGAGTCCAGAAGCTTCCCTCTCCCGCCGCCTCCGCCGTCAGGCCCCGTCCCAGCACCATCGCCTCTTGCCCGGATTCCTGCAGTTGCCTCAGAACCGGGCTCCCGCTGTCCTGGACGCTGCCTCTCTTCCCACCAAGCAGCCAGAGGGACCTTTCGACACCATGAGTCAGCCGGCGGCGTCTATCCTCTGCTCAGGGCGGCCAAGCCTGCAATCGCCCTGAGCCCGCCCCTCAGGGACCCTCCTCGAGGCCACTCTTCCTTCCCTCCCACCCTCCCTGTTCCTCTTGCTGCACTCGCTCTGGCCCCGCTGCTCCTTGGGTCTGTGGCGCATGCTCCACCCCAGGACATTTGCACGTGCTCTGCCCTCTGCCTGGGTGTTCCTCCCCAGGGCATCTCTGGCTCGGGCCTCCTGTCCTTCGGCCGTCTGCTCAGCGTTTCCTATCTCCATCACTTCCTGTCCTTTTTACTTTCTTTGAATCCCTTATCACAACCTGAAACGCACACTTCCCTGTTTTTGTCTCGCCTGCCCTGACCCACAGAGGTTCCTTCCCCGCGGAGCCCCAGAGCCCGGAACACTGCCTGGCCTGGGGTGCGGGCTGGATGATGTGCGGTCAATAATGAATGAATGGGTGGAGGAGGGAGTTTTACACATGGATTCAAATACGATGCAGTCAGTGAAAATGCTCACATTGGTCATCGGTAGGGATATTTTTCGGCGAGGTGTTTTGCTTGTCTGTTTGTCATGGCCAGCGTGGGCACCTCTGTACGGCCGGCTGGGTGTGGGCACCTGCCCAGCCCTCCCTCAGGTGGCCAGGAGAACACTCGGGCCGCAGACTGTGTTGGGAGGCCTGTCGTCTAGTTGGCGATGGTGAGCTCAGTGTGTTGGTGGTCGCGCCCGAGGCGGGGCTGTGGAGGGAAGGGGTGGGGCACGGAGGCTGCAGGAGCAGAAGATGGCAGGCAGGTAACCACATCATTTCCTCCACGGCCCCGTGGACATGAAAATGAGCATCTGCGACTGAGAGGGAGACGCGAGGCGCCCACGGGGAGGGGACCGTCTCCAGATAGGACACACTCCACGTTGCCCCTGGTGACCCTCTGGGTCCTTTCTCCACGTCCCTCTATTTCTCCTGAAGACTCGGTGTGGCCGCCCAGTGTGGCTCAGAGGTCAGGGTTTGATTCCTGGTCAGGGCACAGGCCTGGTTGCCGGCTCGATCCCCGGTGTGGGACGTGCAGGAGGCGGCCGATCCATGATTCTCTCTCATCGTTGATGTTTTTGTTTCTCTCTCTCCTTCTCCTTCCTCTTTGAAATCAATAAAAATATATAAAAAAAAGACTCAGTGTGACCCTTCAGGGAAGGTTCACTCAAAGCAAGGTGGGGAAACTGAGGGAAAAGCTATGACCTTTAACCTCCCACACGAAGCAGACTTACAGCTGCATCTGGAATTGTGGGGTTTGGCCGGCCTGGGGGGGGCGGGGGGACCCGCTGGGAACCATCGCCTGTCCGTGGGAAACAGCTCCCACCCAGTGATTAAGAGGAAAGGAAAACGCAGCTAACACAACACGGGGCCTGCCAAAGTCAGCGCCTGATCCCCGGGAGCCCAGCCCTTCCCCGGGCCAGGGACTCCGGATCCGTGGCTGCCCTGCCCTCCTGCTGGAGCCCCCAGGAGCCCTGCCCGCAGCCCCCCTCCCCCGGGCCTGCAGGAGCCGGGCCCCGGAAACTGCGAGAGCACAATGACCCGCTCAGGATGCGAATGCCGCGCGTGTCACGTTGCTTATGGAGGGTGCGCTCCGCAGCTGCCGGCGGCGATGAGGCCGCCCAGGCCCTGAGAGCGCCTGTGTGTGCTTTGTTCCGCGCTCGCAGCTGATTGAGGAGCGAGAGGAGCGGAACCGATCGGATGTCTTCACTCCAGGGACCGTCCACATCCTTCCTGGGCGGGAGGGGCAGGTGACCGGGACACCGGACGCTTGGCAAGGGGGTGGCTTTCCTGCCTTGGCTCGCGGAGCCGGGGCTTTCATGGACAGACAATGACCTTCAGAGAACACAATGACCTTTGCAGATCTCCCCGCCCTGGCAGCGCAGCAGCCAGCTCTGCTCCAGCAGCTCCTCTCGCCTTTCCAGCGCGTGGAGCCACCGCGGAGAGAGGAAGGAGCTTTGTGTACAAAGCCCCCCGTGTTGGCAGCCTGGGTGCTCACAAGGAAACAGAGAGAGGAGACCCTCTGGCAGCCTGGGAGTGGGTACCAGGTGGGGCTGTGCTGCTGCAGACCTGTGCCCAGAGACAGGGCCGTCCCCGGGGAGCCTTCCCAGGGTCCCCAGATCAGACGCCCCAAGATTAAGCCCTGAGGATGCGGAGCTGAGGGCAGGAAAGGGCGAGACCCGGACATTCCCCACAAGGACGTCCTGTCCTGCGGCTGCCACGGGAGAAGCGAGGGGAAGGCACTTGAACTGTGTCTTGAAGTCCTTGACTGTCCCAGTGCGTGGGCCTCCTCCAGGGACAGCGTTGCTTTTCAGAATGCTATCGATTAGTTTCAGAGAGACGTGGGCTGTGGTCCACTCGCTCCCGTGTGGCCTGGCTCGGTCTGTCTGTGCTCGGCCGGGGACGGAGCCTGCAGGTGGAGCATCGATGGGGACGGCGCTCTCGCCAATGAGCCGCCGCTGGGCAGGGAGGCCAGTGTTCCTCACATTTGCTCCCTTGGTCTCTTCGGTATTCAGCATCTTTTTTTCTAAACTTTCTTTTTTAAAATATATTTTTACTGATGTCAGAGAGGAAGGGAGAGAGAGAGAGAGAGAAACATCAATGATGGGAGAGAATCATGGGTCAGCTGCCTCCTGGACGCCCCCCACTGGGGATGGAGTCTGCCACCCGGGCCTGTGCCCTGACCAGGAGTCGAACTGGGACCTCCTGGTTCACAGGTCAACACTCAACCACTGAGACACGCCGGCCGGCTAAACCCCTTTTAAACCATTTGTTCACTTCCACTCAGCTTTACTCACTCCTCTCCCCACATCCTCGCGTCTTTTACGGTCCTGCCTTCGTGTTGGCTTCGGTGAACTGCAGCCCCGCGGTGCTGTGCTCCCCCTCCCTCTGCTCTGCATCCCTGCTCCGTCCCCTCTGCTCTGCATCCCTGCTCCCCCTCCCTCTGCCGGCTTCCCTGCCCCGTGCTCTTGGTTTGTGGTGGCAGCCGGGGCGTTTCTCTTCTCAGGACCAGGTCCCTGTCCCTCCGCCCGGCCAGGACCCGGGACTGACATGATGATCGGACTTTCCCAAGGTGGGTTCCAGTTCTACTCGAGAGGCGGCAGCAAGGACCAGAGGGCTGAGAGGTGGACACATTTTGATCAAATCCTGATCCTTCCCCTTAAAAGTTGGGCTGTCTTTTGTTGTTGTTAATCCTCAACCAGGGATATAGCTTTTCCATTGATTTTTAGAGAGAGTGGAAGGGCGGGAGGGTGGTGAGGTGGGGGAGAGCCAGAGAGAAACGTCGACGTGAGAAGGACACATCCATTGGTTGACTCCTGCATGCAGGATCAAACCCGAAACCCAGGTGTGCACCCTTGGCCGGGAATCAAACCCACGGCCCTTTGGTTTGTGGGCCGAAGCTCTACCCACTTGTCCGCACCGGCCAGGGCAAATGTTGGGCTGTGGGGAGACTGGCCTCTCGGAGCCTCAGTCGCCCGTTTGTGAAAGCAGATAGGAGGTTACTTCATTGCCTCTGTGAGGTTTGGATGAAACCGTGAGGCCAACGGGCCTCGCGCTGAAGTCTGGCTATTGGAAGCTACGTAACCACTTACCTGTGGTCGGCAAACCGTGGCTTGCGAGCCACATGTGGCTCTTTGGCCCCTTGAGTGTGCCTCTTCCACAAAATTCCACGTGCCGGGCGCACATGTACAGTGCGATTGACTCTTCGTGGCCCCGTGCGCAGAAGTCGGTATTGTGTGGAAGAGCCACACTCAAGGGGCCAAAAGAACCACATGTGGCTCGCAAGCCGCGGTTTGCCGACCACTGATCTAGCCCCTTCCCGCTTGGCTTTCCTAATGGAACTGATGGAGGGGCCCAGGCAAGGTCACCGGACTAGGAGAGACTCTGTCCAAAGGCTGTTCCATTGGACCGTCGCTCTAAAGCGGCCACCGCGGTAACATTAGAAACCACTCCCTGAAGGGTTATTAGATAGAGTCTAGGAACTGGGTGAGTTTATTGCATGTGTTACTCATTGAGTGGTTAATGTCTCTACGAGGTGTGGCATATCCTAGGCCCATTTACAGCGGGGAAACAGCCTTGGGTAACTCTTACGGTCACACGTGGTCTCGCGCATGTCTCCCGGCTCCTTTGGCCTCAGTTTCTAGGCGGGAAGAGCGGGTCCCAGGGTTTGCAGGTCTGGCCAGGCTGCCCTCCAGAGTTCCTTCCCACCAACAGGCCCGAGAGTGCCCACTCCGACCGCGGCCGGCACGTGCCTTAGCGTTCCTTCACCCTCCGCCCGTCTGATCAGCGAACACGAGCATCTGGTTGTTTTAGTTTGCGTTCCTGTAATCATTAGGGAGATGAGGCATTTTTTTCTCATTGGTCGTTAGTGTTTCTTCTCCTATGAATCACCTTTTTATGCCTTTTGACCGTTTTCTCCATTGTATTACTGATGGTTTTTTTCACTGTAAGTGTTTTAAGGGCAGGGAGTTAACATTTACCCCAGTTTGTAATCTGTCTTTCAACTGGTCTCCAGCTCTGTTGACATGTGGAAGCTCTGTCATCGGCTCTGCGTCTGTATTTATGGTGTCTGACCGTACCTCGAAGGCTTTCCTCGGGCCAGACGATTCCACAGTCTGAGCCACGAGGAGCGATGGGTTGAGGCACATTTGGAAACCAAAAGGTAGAAGACATCAATGATAACAAACACTCTCCCTGCTTCCCCAGGAAATTCTTTCTTTTCCACAACAACGTTAGAGAAAATAACTCAAGATTTTTCATGTAGCCCGGCCAGCGTGACTCAGTGGCTGAACATCGACCTCTGAACCAGGAGGTCCCAGGTTCGATTCCCGGTCAGGGCACAGGCCCGGGTTGCGGCTCGATCCCCAGTGGAGGGCGTGCAGGAGGCAGCCAATCAATGATTCTCATCATTGATATTTCTGTCTCTTTCTCCCTCTCCCTTTCTCTCTGAAATCAATAAAAATATATTTTTAAAAAAGTTCTTCATATATGTTGGTTAGAATACAAGTACCTGCATACAGTTAGGTGTTTGTCATTGGCTCTGTTCTTCAGTGAGAACAAGAAAGCGGTTGTATGTTGGTTGACCCCATTGTGATTCTAGGGACGGACGTGTATGCCAGGTCACAGAGCCGTGTCCCGTGCGTTACGGCCTGTGATCTTCACAGAAACCTGGCAGGTTAGCTGCTCCCATCTTCCTTTTACAGGCGAGGACACAGGGCCCAGGCGGCTAAACGACTGGCCTAGGTCACACCGTCAAATGAGGGCAGTCAGGGCTCAAACTTACGTCTTTTTGAAAAAATCCAGCCTTCCTCCCAGTTATCAAGATCGTCATTAGGACCGCCCTGGCCAGGTGTGGCTCAGGGGAAAGTTGTGGGTTCAGTTCCCAGTTGGGGTGTGTACAGGACGCAACCAACCAACGTTTCTCTCTAACATTGATGTTTCCCCCCCCGCCCCCCCTATCAATAAGAACGTGCTCGGGTGAGGAAAATATCTATTTTAAAAAGCTCGTCTGGCTCTGCGAGTCGGTGGGGCTGCTCGGAGTCAGACCTTGGGCAGCGCAGGTGGCATCTCAGCCGTGGGTGTCACGTGGCTTCCGTCTCAGTTGTCAGCGACAGTGCTGGCTGCTGCCCTGCGCCAGGCTTGTCATTTCCCGCCTCCTGCCGGCCACCTGCGTGCCAAGGTGCCCCAGCGTCCGGCTCCGACCTTCTGGCCCCACTGCCCTCTGCTCCGGGGCCCTTTGCTCCAGGTGACCACCTGCCTCGCTCAGGTCACTCCGTCGTGGCTCAGATGCCACCTTCCAGAGGACTGGCCCTGCCGCCTGTCGACGCTGGTTCTCTGTCGCTTCCGCTGCCTCGTTCCTCTGTGTGTGCTGATCGCTGCCGGGACCAGACGCCTCAGCTGCTTGTCCTTCGTCTCCTCCCTCAGCCGCCGTAGCCGTGGGAGGAGCAGACTCTGTCTGGGCCTTGCCGTGTCCTCAGGGCCCAGACAGCGCCTGACACAGCAGGTGCTCGGCACTCGCTGCGAGGACAGTGAGTGAGTGGACTGGAGACCAGAGCTGGTGCAGTGCAGACAGGCCTGGCACAGGAAGGGAAGCCGGAGGACGGCCTCCCAGCCCCGCCTCCCAGCCACCAGGCTCGCTGGGCAGGAGGGAGCGGCCACCAGGCTCGGCTGGACAGGAGGGAGCGGCCACCAGGCTCGGCTGGACAGGAGGGAGCGGCCACCAGGCTCGGCTGGACAGGAGGGAGCGGCCACCAGGCTCGGCTGGACAGGAGGGAGCGGCCACCAGGCTCGGCTGGACAGGAGGGAGCGGCCACCAGGCTCGGCTGGGCAGGAGGGAGCGGCCACCAGGCTGGGAGCTTCCCGCCAGGGCTGCTGGAGCCCCGGGGAGTCGCCTGGGGGGTGCCCATCCCCGTCAAGAAATGGGGCATCGGGTTCGCACTGGGCTTGTCAGAGGCGAGAAGGAGGCCAGGCTGCAGCTGAGGTCACGCCAGGAGAGACCGGCAGGACAGACGCAGATGTGAAGGGCGGCT
>NW_005879148.1:0-7171 GCF_000147115.1 Myotis lucifugus | reverse complement strand
CGCTCAACGCGGGAACTGCCCCCTGGTGGTCAATGTGCTCCCACAGCTAACCTCCTGCAGCCAGCCAACCTCCCTTGGCCCATGGTCCCTCAGCTGTGACCTTGCCTGATTGAGACTGGGAGAGATGGCCCCGATTGGCCAGGAGGGACCCCACCCATGCATGAATTCATGCACTGGGCCTCTAGTTAATAAATAATAATATAAGAATACTCTGTTTTATGTATTCACAACTGGAAACCTACTCTTGTCCACCCTGTATTTACGGGTGGTGGTGTGTTCTGTGTGTACAGGTAGTGTATCAGTGTGTGGTTTATGTGTACATGGTATGTGTATGTGCAGTGTGTGTGGTGTGTGTGCACACACCTGCCTGCCTGCTTAGAGTAGCCTTTTCATGTCTGAATAACTGCACACATCCCTTGTTTCATACTTTCTCCTGTCCTGTGCAACCTGGAGTTTCCCAGACGAAAGGACTTGCAAAGGCTGCCACTCTGTTTTCTTCTTCATTCTCTCTGGAAAGGGTTTGAGGGCCAAGCAGAGACCTGGTTCCTGTCAGAAGCAGTGCAGGCTGGGGACACTGCAGAGCCTGAGGACAAGGGTTTGCAATGGCTGTGCCTGGCAGGGAGATTGCCTTTGGGAAGCAGTTACCAGGTCCTGGTGTATCTGTGGTGAAATGGGGAGCAGATATGGAGCTTGGGGTTAACGAGGCTGGCACTGGGTTGGTAGCAGCTTTTAGGATCCCTGTTTCTTTCTCCCTCTCCCAGGGGTGGGCAGGAGTCCCCTTCTGCCTTGCCTCTTATCACCTGGACCCCTAGTTGATCAGGTGGTGACTTGGGGGAAAGATTTCCATCAAGACTACCTGGTGAGCCTTTGAGACAGATAAATTCCAATGTCACCCAGCCTTGAAGAGTTCGGCCCCTTGCCTTGAGACCCTGCTCTTTTAGTTTGGGTTGTAGGTGGATAGAAGGAGGATGTTTGAACTGAGATCAGTGAGCAAATAAGCAGAATAAAAGGCAGAGTAAGATTTGTCTCCAGAGACCAGGAAATCAACACAGACTCTGAGAAAAAAGAAAGCATCCAGTCTGTTGCTGGGGCCTCAGCGTCTGGCTGGAGCCTGAGAGGGAGGGCTCTGTAGCGAGAACCTCGGAGTCTAGCCCCTTGGGCTCAGCTGTTCCCTCAGTCAGTTTCCTTATCTGTAAAATGGGCTAATGCCTTAAGCAAGATCCTACCTCTAAAGCAAGGACAACAGTGTCTGGAATGTAGTAAGTGCTCAATAAATGTTAGTTTCTAAAACTGTACAGCCTTCTCTACACTACCTGGTATGTGGCCCTTTGTGGAGGAGGGTCCTGCATGGAACTTTCAAGTCCCATGGCCCTGAGGCAGCCTCTGAGCCCCGCCCCCACACAGATTAGGCAGATGGGCTTGCTAAAGCCTCACAGCCTCCTCCTGGGCAGCTCCTGGTGCAGGCCCCCCGCCGCGTTAGTGACCCATGCCTTTTCTCCCTCTTCCAGGGATGCTGCCTTGAGTGACTGACCCCACTGGAGATCGTGCATGCCATCCAGGCTAGTCCTCCCCTCCTTGCGCCTCTTCTACACAGAAACGCACACTCTTGGCTTATCCGTGCTCCTGGCTTACCCACGGCTCCCAGAACCTCTGAGGCGGGAGGCCCCCACTTCTACCTCATGCGTGGAGCACCTTGCTAGCCATGACCCTGACACTCGGCGTCCTGCTGCTGCTGGGGCTCTGCCAGAGAACCATTTCAGAGGAGCCCTCATCCTCCCCAAACAGTCCCGATGATCTGAAGTTTCAGTTGCCCACGCCGACCTATGAGACCAAAGACTATTATTACACACCTAGGTCCATCGGCAGTCTCTTTAAAATGGTGCATGTCTTCCTCTACGTGGTGCAGCCCAACTTTTTCCCAAAGGGTAAGTGACCACTGTGGGAAAGGTGGGATTGGTCTCCACACAGTGGGGTGTACACACTCAACATTGTTTATTAATGACAAGACGACCAATACAGACTATAGTCATTTTCTATTTCTTTTCTTTTTGGCTGGATCAATGAGTTATTCTCAAGTACATACCAAAGGTAAAAATTAGGGTAAAAATGCAAATTCTCTGTCATCAACTGAGAAGTTAATAATTTCCTCATGGCTTAAACATTTAACTCTTCTCTGCCCACCACAGAATGCAATTTTGGCCCTAGCCGATTCGGCTCAGTGGATAGAGCATAGGCCTGCAGACTGAAGGGTCCCAGGTTTGATTCAGGTCAAGGGCAGGTATCTTGGTTGCAAGCTCCTCCCTGGATCCGGCCCTAGTTGGGGTACATGCAGGAGGCAACGAATTGATGCGTTTCTCTCACATTTATGTTTCTCTCTGTCTTTCCCTCTCTCTTCCACTCTCTCTAAAATCCATGGAAAAATATCCTCGGGTGAGGATTAACAAAAAACAAAAAAAATGCAATTTTGATATTGCTTCAGGCAAGGAAAGGCCTGACCAAACCTTTGTACCTGACAAAGTGTGTGTCAGTTCTAAGAGTTTGTGAGGAAAGGAGGGATGGCGCTTGTTGGGACGCTCATGGCATATGGTGCTATTATTCTTTGTATATGTGACTGCTTGGCCTTCTTACGACTGTTTACCCTCCTCGGCTATCCTCAAAGTCTTCGGGGTTTGTGTTTTCATACAAGATTATGAAAATTAAAATAGTCTGTGGAAAGAATCTGTTACTAGGGTTTGGCAGTCTAAATTGTTATTGGCTTAATGTTAGATCTATCCTAAGCTTGTTCTTTAAACTACAAAGATGTGAACACTATCATGATTACTAAAATTATAAAATTTGTAGTAATCTTTATCATCTTCTTTAGCTAGTCATCTATTGTTCAAAAGAGATGAGAGAGAGGGAGCGAGGGAGAGAGAGATAGAGAGAGAGAATGCATTTAGTAAACTTCAGCACTTGTTTATATTATGGGCAGTTTTTAGATTTTCATTGTTATGCCCAGATTTCAGGATCCCCAAGAAGCCACACCAGGGAGCCAGCCGAGTCCCATGCAAAAGCATTAGAGTCTTTATTCGAGCTAGCTCGGGCTCCCCATCTACCACACTCGCCGACGCAGCGGCAAGAGGCAGAGAGCGAGACAGCTCTGTGGGGAAAGGGGTTTTATAGTAAGGGGAGGAGAGAGGCTTGTGGGCCCTGCCGATTGGCCAGGCGCAAGTTGGTGTCTTGTTACACAGGATGTGGTTGTATCTATGGCATGCACTTCCCTTGATTATCATTGGTTAGTTTAAAGAAATCCTAGGCGTGGCTAGCAGAGGCCTTGGGCCTCCGGGAAGAAGCTCCTGCTGAACACATGGCTGCTGTCCAAAAATGGAGGATTCGGGGCAAGATGGAGGACGTAGCCCTCACCCTTTCATCATTAAAATACATTTATATTAAAATGGTTTTACATTTATTTGTCTTAGATTAAGCAAGTGAAACAGTTTTAAGTGTAGTTCTCAATTTTTTGTTAAGTTTAAATTCCAATTTGATGACATAAATTACTTTGAGCCCTTTTGTCATTGAGGAGAGTTCTGAAGACTCCTTACTGTTTATGTCATTGCTCACAAGACTAAATTTGGAAATCCCAAAGACATAAGTCGAAAATAAGCCAAGTTTATTTATTTACTTATAATACAAATTCACTGTTTTCAATAGACATCTCTTTATTTGTAGGCTCGATGTAAATATTACTGAATAAACAGTAACTTACTAGTGTTTCCACTGGCTTCCTTTTTATGTAAGAGACATAGAGTTGGGTTGTTATAAATTTTCAATGACTCCTTGAGAAAGATTGTGAGGCAGCCAGGTGTCATCATAAGGCTTATCATGTAATGTGTTAATCCTGTAATCTCTTTCCATATGTTGTTTTATTTCACTCACTTTAGATTTTAGAGGGAGGCTTCCTCATGCTTATTTTACAAGGGAAAGCAGTCTTTTAAAGAGTCTTCATTCAAATGACCAGGTTAAAAGATACCCTATTTCCAGTGCATTCTAAGGGTCTGAACTCCAGCGTCATTATTAGTCTAGAGCAGTGGTTCTCAACCTTCCTAATGCCTCGACCTTTTAATACAGTTCCTCATGTTGTGGTTATCCCCAATCATAAAATTATTTTCATTGCTACTTCATAAGTGTAATTTTGCTACTGTTATGAATGGTAATGTAAATATCTGATATGCAGGATATATTTTCATTGTTACAAAATGAACATAATTAAAGCATAGTGATTAATCACAAAAACAATATGTAATTATATATGTGTTTTCCGATGGTCTTAGGCGACCCCTGTGAAAGGGTTGTTCAACCCCCAAAGGGGTCGCGACCCACAGGTTGAGAACCGCTGGTCTAGAAGGAGGCGTCTGAAGAATTGAAATCCCAGTGTAATCTGAGGGAGTTAGCCTTGCTGGACCCTAGACCTTATTCAATACTTATTATTTCAGAGAAATTCTCAAACATTTCCACAGTAGACCAGAGCAGAGCAGCACTGCTCCTTTAAGAAATTGTTAGGGCTCTTTAAAAGAATGTAATCAGTAATTTAGCGGGTAACTTCTTGGAGTGTTGATTCCCCCCCCCCTCGCCCCCCCTCCTCCAACACTCCATTATTTGTATACTTTCATCCAGTTACTAGAGTTTATAATAGTCTCAAAGTGCCCATCAGGTACTTTGCAACATAAAGGACACACACCAGACAAGCCTGGCTTTTCCACTTGGGGCCAGTGCGTTTCGTGATTGCCAAATCATAGATAAGGGTCGGCGTAATTGAAGATTAAAATAATAAAATTAAAAGAGATGGATTCCTATCTATAAACTTAACTAACTTAATATACTCACCAAAATAGAAGTCTTTAGGGTGAGGCTTCTATGGGGTAGCAACTTCACGGAAGACATTATCCCATAGGTATGTTCTTTCATTAGAAAGAGAACAAGTGTTTTGAATGCCAACTCCCAGTGCAGGAACAGAAAAGGAAGAGAGGGCCCTGGAGGCTGGCCTCCCTTTTTCTGCCATCGGACTGGGAAGCTTTCTACTCTTACATCCTGTGTCCAACCAAAAGGGTATACAATTTAAATTTTTTTTTTATTTTGTATTTTGAACTCTCTAAACAGAAACACAATGCTGTATCCTTAAAATACAAGTTGGGAAGGTCTTGTTTAGCTGGGACTTGAGACAAAGGCCTACTTAACTTCCTGGGAAAAGAAAAGAGTAGCTTAGATAGACCAGGAAGACTTTATGTGAGGCAGAGTGTGCTCTAGAATCTGGTGTAGTTTTTTTTTTTATAAAGACCTGCCCTGGTCTGAAGCTGCAAGAGTAATAGTGTCCTGGGTGTAGGCTCACTAAGAAGAGCATCCTTTGTCCATTCATTCAACTTAGAAAGGGTGTTGATGGCAGGATGACGGGGGTGTTGAGGAAAATGTATTCCAGGGAGGGAACAGCATGTCTGGAGCGTGGAGGAGACCGAGGCTCATGGTGGACCCAGGAGGTGGTTGTCATGAAATAAGATTGGGGAGCCGTAGCTGAAGGACCCTGACAGGCAGGTCGAGGTGTTTTGTAGAGGGAAGGAAGCTAAGGCAGCATGAGCAGAGGTTTCATTCATTCAACAAGCAACTATTGAAGGCCCCTGTGGTGTACCTGGCTGGGTGCTGTGAGCCAGGATTGAAACAGAATTGGGTTTGGGGAAAAGAACCTGACAGCAGCAGCTAGGATAGGTCACAGGGAGATAAAGACTCCTACAGTGGGTCCAGGGGGAGGTAATAACAAACTAACTAAAACGAGGTAAACACAATGGGGGAAACGGAGGCCAGATCTACTTTATGTTCAAATCCTAGCTCTGGCCTGTTACCTGCTGGGTGATCTGGACCAAGTTGTTTAATTCTCAGACACTGTTCTCATAGATGTACTGTGACTCTCCTCATAATGCATTTTATAGGATTTATCTGTAAGGCTTTAGTGGATGCTATTAATATTATTATTTGAGAGAAAACATTAGCCAAATTTGACCTCAAGATTAGCATCAGGAGGGGACATGGGAAAACGAAGGTGTTTCCAGGAGGGGACCTTAAAATGTCCTTGCTGCTGCTCCCTCGGGAACAGTCCCCAGGGAGTTGCCTCCTAAGAAGCAGATCCATTCCTCTTGAAGTCAGGTGGCTGTGTCTCCTGTGAGCCCCTTGGTGGCAGAACTGGGTGAAGAAGCCAGAGCTCGGATGCAGTGCCAGTTTACTGAGTGGTCTTGGCTCCTCCCCGGGAACAGCTGCATCTAACAGCTTTTGTTTTCTCTGCTTCTTTCTTCGCTCCTGCTGTCCCTGTATCTGCCGGAGGATGCACTTTGCCGAGTGTTAGCTCATTTGAATCTCCCAGCAACTTGGAGAGGCAGATGATGGTGGTCTTATTTCTATTTTTTATACCCCTTTTACAGATTGGAAAACTAAGTCAGGATGTTATTACATGTCCAAGTCATGCAACTAGCTAGTGGCAGACTGAAAAACCGGTCTCCAGGGCTAGCTGTCTCTCCTATATACCCCGGCTTCCCTTGGGGATAATTTATTTCCCTTTTATTTGATCATAGTGCTTGTAAACTGAGCATGGGTCACTGTGAAAAGAGAGTAAATTATTGCACATTAAAAGTGTGCATTGCAGAAGATCACGTGCATGGGTGATGGCCAATGTCCTTTCCAATTGGATGCGTCTGTGATGAGTTTCGCAGAAATCATGGCCCAGATCAGCCATTGTTATGAAACAAGCAAAAAAAAGTCTCATCTGCTTTTATTTTTATAGCAATTCTCTAAAATTATTCTCCGCCTTGGTTTGGTATACTTTTAAATTAGGTTATAGGATGGTTGGTCTGCTTCTAACAGCGTTTTAGGCTAATCCGATTTGCTTCTGGTATTTCGTGGGAGTGAGAGGGGAGCTGGGTAAGAGGGAGAGTGGGAAGAGGGGAGAAGGAAGCTTGGTGAATTTGAGATGCCATCAGGATGCTAGGCTATGTGGGAGCTCTCTCTGCTGCAGGTATCTGAAACCTATTAGCTAAGGCAAAAAAAAAAAAGAAAAAGAGTTTATCATCAGGACTGCAGCTATGTCATTCCTGCCCTCATTAAAAAGGGATCAGCTGCCAGGGACTGGACTTCACGCTCTCTGGACTCTCTG
>NW_005879147.1:0-7171 GCF_000147115.1 Myotis lucifugus | reverse complement strand
CATTACCTTTTCTCCAGTGGGACCTGCAGGACCCGGGGGGCCCAGGGGGCCTGGCAGACCCTGCAGGGAACAGAGGAACAGGACACTGAGGGAGAGAAGGCACAAAGTCTCCACGTTCACACACACAGAGAAGGGCTGTGCTGGTGTCATGCGGCTGCTTTCGCAGAGCATGACCCAGAATAAATAACGCCATCTACATGCTCTCAACATGTTTCTATCTGGTCGAGAACAATCTCCACAGAATGTCTTCATCTCTTTCATCTCATCAGCTCACCCAGACGTGGCCCTGCCTTCAGACAGCAGTCTGGCTCCGTGCTGTTCTCCACCAGCGCCTCTGTCTCTCGCCTATTAACGTTGCTGATCCTACTTGAAATTTGAGTCTAGACTGAAGAGACGTGTCTTCATTTGTACAAAATGCCATATTCTTGCATTCTAATACGCCAGCAAAATGTCACTCTTTTATTTCAAAAAAGTGAAGTGTGCTAATGCATTTGGTTTTCTGCATCCCCCTGCATGTAAGGAAGCAGCACAGCCCAGCGACACTGAGAAGAGGGGGTGCTCTTGCTCAGAGCCCGGGGAGCTGCCGCAGGATACAAGCGGGGTCTCCTCCACACGTGGCCACAGACTCCCCCTCCTCCCCTCGGCGGCAGCTCTTCCCGAACCACGTTTTCCCTCCGGTACCCGTGTGCTGCCTCTTCCTGTGCAGCCAGATATTCGCTTGTAATTTAATTTCTGTACGCACTACTGAAGAAGCTTAAGGAACAAACATGACTTTTCAATTTTATATTATTAACAAGAACACAAGTAAACTATATTAAATTCTCTGGATCTACAGTGGAACAACGTTCTTCCAATAATTTACCTAATACACTTCCTTAAAGGATTTGATGAAATAAAATATAAATTTACACACTTTTTCATAGAGAGAAAATGTATTCTTCATTTTCCCCCTTTATTAATGCTGATTCATCGCCCTGTTGTTTTCTCACCCCGACCTCCAATGTACTGAGAAACATTAATCACAACTTTGCTCTACAAAACTCTACCTGCCTCGCCTGGAAGGAGGTCTAGACCAGCTCATGAGATCAGCTACTTTATAGAATGAACAGGCCTGTGAAGAAGGATGAGAGGCCCCGCTGCGGACAGCAGTGACCGCTCACGTCTCTCCATAGTGACTTTCCTTTCTGGCTGCCCTAAGTCCAGGTAAGCAGAACGAGTGTCCACGGTTGATCAACGTCTAATCTCAGGTTTCCTCATTCTCCGAGTCCGACCGCCATGGAAGCGAGTCCGACTGCCATGGAAGCGAGTCCGACCGCCATGGAAGCGAGTCTGACCGCCATGGAAGCGAGTCCGACCGCCATGGAAGCGAGTCCGACTGCCATGGAAGCGCTACACACGTTATTTCGGAAAGTCCAGGCAACGTCCCATGATGATGATAATGTTACTCCAGGGCTGGGGGGGGACGAATGGTTTCACTTACTCTTGCTCCATCGTTCCCAGCTGTGCCTTCAGCGCCTTTCTCTCCTAGGCCGCCCTGGGGAAACACAGAACAGCCTGCGTCCGTGTGGTTGTCTCCTTCCCACACTTGCATGGGGGGCTCACGAGTGAAGAGTCATGTCTTACGCTTGGAGCCGTATCTCCTGGAGCTCAGAACAGTGCCGGGCACTGCACATTCTCTCAATAGATAGACATTAAAACATGAATGAATGAGTGAACGGCTGTGACTCAGGACGGCTTGTGATTAAAAGTCTGCCCAGGACATGACTGTCGGCAGAAAATCGAACGGAACGAACTCAGAGAGAAGAAGGAGACTCACCCTGTCGCCCTTGGGGCCAGGCGTGCCGGCCGGCCCTCGCTCCCCGGGCATGCCTTGGAGGCCCGGCGGGCCCGTGTCCCCGGGGGCGCCAGCTGGTCCGGGGCTGCCCTGAAACCAACCAACAGGAAGGGGGGCACCTCAATATCCAAACTGAACCACATGGAATACCGTGTTGGTGGTCAAAACAGTAGATTCTCAGAGACTTCACAGGGTCTAACCCAGTGCTTATATGTTTCATTTGGAAAATGGCCTCTGAGTTCATTAAAAAAACAACCATCAGACCTGCCATTTTCATAACCAGTTTATGTTTTCAACTTTTCTCTTTCGGGAAATTAAGTACTGATTCAAATAAAAATGATAGAGCTTCCTTTTTTTCTTATTTTGGTAACATCATGATGAGATTCTAATAAAGAAAGGAGATATTACATTTAGAGAGTATTTCACTTTCTCTGTAATAAACCCATGATATTAAGCTGGTTTTGAGGCTCATTCAGTGATTAAATTGAAGCAAATCTTATGCAATCACTTTGGATCGTAAGATTTGCATAATCATGAAAAATTCGGCTCCAGATGTTTACACTGAAACTGGTGCCATTGTCTGCTGTCAACGTTAAAATGGTGCCAGAACGAAATGGCACCGATTCTTGCCTTCTGCCGTGTTGCATGTTAGATGCAAAGACAATGTCCTTCCGTGTATTTTGTCAGCAGGATCATGGAACTCAGGACAAGG
This sequence comes from Myotis lucifugus, assembly GCF_000147115.1. Classification (NCBI taxonomy): domain Eukaryota; kingdom Metazoa; phylum Chordata; class Mammalia; order Chiroptera; family Vespertilionidae; genus Myotis; species Myotis lucifugus. The sequence goes on along the minus strand of NW_005879147.1, from coordinate 4,625 downwards.
AAAGTGGAGCATAAACCCCATCACAACAGTGGGCTCCTTCTTAGCCGACGCTTAGCGCCAAGCGCAAGCCCATAGCTGCCCATAAGCATTTGCTGAGGAAGAAAACTAAGTAACCAAATACCCTGGAGAACGCGAGGAGCACATGCTGGCTCGTACTCACCTTCGGGCCATCGGGGCCGTGCCCGCCGGCCATCCCCTTCTCGCCGGGCAGCCCGGTGATTCCCGGTTCTCCTCGCTCCCCCGGGTTTCCTCGCTCTCCCTAGCACAACAGCGGAATGTCAGCCTCAGGGCTTGGTCTAAAGGGGTTAGGAACATTCCTGAAAACATGCAACAGGTCCTCCCGGGGAAAGGTTCAGAAATGAGCAACTACTGAGGCTCGGTTTCCCGATTTAGTGACAAGAAATAGACGTGAAGGCAGGGTAGGGTAGTTTCCCAGCACAGAATATTCCTCACGGGACTGATTTTCAACAAGAAGAATTTAATACCACAGCAAAGCCCCATTGAAGACACTCAGAAAAGGTGCTTTTTAAAGGGAAGCCAATGGCAGCAGGCGGATGCAAAGGAGAGAATACTCACTCGAGGTCCCAGTGGGCCCACGGCCCCCGGATCACCAGGAACTCCCTGTAAAATACAGTTTAAAAGGTGGGAAGGAAATCTTTGAGCTAAATTGCATTTATTTCTTAGAAATCTTTCCAGGTCATACACCCAATTTTTTTAATGCACTAAGCCCAAAAATATTGAAGAAAGAAAGACGTGTCCACTTTTATAAATGGAGTGGTCATCACATAAATTGGATTGAAATATTTTTCCAGAAAAATTGATATTGTAACTGAATATTTGATTTTTGGCAGTGAGAACATACAAAATGTTATCTTCCAAAGTGCATTCATTTTTTTTAGAGATACAGTAATATATATACTAAAAGCCTTTTATTTCCTAATGCAATGTGGAAAAGTTTTAAGAGAGGGAAGTGAAATTAAAAGCAGTAGAGTACTGGTCTGTTGAATAAAACCAATTCCACTAACTCAGTAAATACTTCTTGAACATATAATGTGGGCAACACACTCTACTAGGAATTGTGGGTTCAGACTAGGGCAGTCATGACTCCATTAAAGTTTGTTTCTTTCTTTGATAAAGATGATCTCTGTATAAAGTAGGCCTCTGGTCTTATCCCTTGAAATTACTGTCTTCACTAAGGTGTGATCTTCCTAAAACTCAATCAAACAGTAGTACCCCTACTTAAAAACCCTTCATCGGCTGCCCATTATTCCAAGAGGAAGAACAAATAGGACTCAAATTAAGACCCTCCATAATCTGGCCCCAATTCACGCCTCCAGCCTCCCTCCATCTGAGTTGCACTCTGCACTCCTGACCCACAGAACTGTGCTCACGGCCTTAACTTGACCTGCAAAACGTTGTCCTTCCTGTTCCATGTCCTAGCGCACTTCTTCACCTTCCCTCCTCCGCTTACCACCCTTCATCCTTCAGATCTCATGGAAGTCATGACCTCGTCCAGGAAACTCTTCCTAAACCTCCAGCCTGAATCAATGGCATCTTCTGTGTTTCCAGAGACACAGTCCCTCCCCCCTGATAGCAGTTAGAGTCACTGTCACTGTCTCCCTGTGCTCTGTCCCCCACTGTAATACAGGATACGGGCAAGGTCCATGTCCACCTTGTTCAATTGGTTAAGGCCAAGCAAGGCTTAGCACAGCTGAGCATGGGCGCAGCACTCAGCAAATACTTGTTGAATGGTGGAATGAATGAATTCCTCAGAGAAAAATAAACGAAATAACCCATGTGCTCATAAAATGATAGAGATAAAGTAGTATCTGTTCATAACAGCTGGTAAAGCCTCCAGGAAAACTCCATCACATGACTCAGACTCACTCAGGGATTAAGAACACAGTCTGGGAAGCATGTGACCTGGGCTCAAAGCCCATCAGCTGTGCGACCCAACATCTGTGTGCCACCTTTCCTCTCCGTAACTAGGGGAGTAATAGTAGCGAGGGTGGTTTGAGGTTAAAAAAGATAACATATGGCCCAGCCGGTGTGGCCCAGTGGTTGAGCGTCCACCTCTGAACCAGGAGGTCGGGGTTTGATTCCCCCTCAGGGCACATGCCTGGGTTGCGGCTGGATCCTCAGTGCGGGGTGTGCAGGAGGCAGCTGATCAATGGTTCTCTCTCATCACTGATGTTTCTATCTCTCTCCCTCTCCCTTCCTCTCTGAAATCAATAAAAAGATATTATAAAAAGATAATATATGTAAATCACACCAGAATGGAGCCTCACACATGATAAGTGATATTAAGAAGCAGTGGTTTCTAGTATTTGCTGTTCGTCGTATTCAAACACTTACCTGATCTCCTGGCTTTCCGCCTTCCCCGGGGGGCCCTGGGGGGCCTGGAAGCCCCTAAAACCAAAGCAACAATGGAAGTGTGACTGTGAAGCTGACCAGGCCACCAGTGTCAGCAGCTGACCTCCTACAGCTCAGAGAGCCTCCGGGACTCTATTTTTCAAGCAAAAGGTACTGTGCAACACAAGTTATGCAAACACAGACGAGAGACCTCCATCTCATAACTAACCACAGAAGCTAGCTGATTGGTTAGGCCTTCATTTGCATATCACTTAGCAAACAAAAGAACAATGTAACAGGAGGCTCTTTAGATCTACAGGTTTTTATAAAGGCTCTGAAAACAATATACTAGGTCAGTGGTCGGCAAACTGCGGCTCGGCAAACCGCAGCTCGCAAGCCACATGCGGCTCTTTGGCCCCTTGAGTGTGGCTCGTCCACAAAATACCGACTTCTGTGCATGGGCCACAAAGCTTCACTCGCACTGTACGTGCGCCCGCACGTGGTGTTTGTCGCGATCTGCCGACCACAGTACTAGGTTACTAGAATACTACTGAAAGTTTCTTTTCCCCAAATTATTCTTATTCGTGCTGCTAAATAATCTACATACCAATATATTTAGATAAATTATGAAAATTTGTTCAACAAAATCTTTTAGATACTGTGCCAATAAAATCAGATAAGCCTTAAAACAGTTAAATAAATGTCACTGCGATATGAAGAATATTTTTTGGTTTTTCATTTGTTAATAGCTTTGGGTTTTAATCAGTTTTTCAGGGGAAGTCTATTCTTTCTCTTTAAAAAAATGTTTGATTTTATTCAAATGTCTATCCTATTTACTAAGAGAGGGATGACCTGGAAAACTGTAGAGCTACGCATCGTTTTCTCGTATCTTTTCACATTTTAAAAGAGCATGTAGTCAGTGGAGAGGGACTGAACCACAGAACCCGCGCGTACCTGAAAGCCGGTGGGGCCAGGGGGTCCCTGCTCGCCTCTCTCCCCAGCGAGGCCCTAAGGCACAGGGGAAAGGAAATGGTGAAAATCCCGAGCCAGCCCTCACCCCGCTTCCTGCCCGTGAGAACCACTAGAAGTATTTCCATTTATTGTATTTCTTCCAATCACATGTTCTGCACTTTGGCCGGATACTAAACTAGTATTAAAAGTCATCTATTGGTTTGAAGTCCCTGCTAGTGAGAAAATATCTTTCAAAGCCAGCAAAGAGACTGATGACATGTGTTTATTTTTTGATCCAAACAAAATGTCTGGAGCTAACCATAAAATTATGGGGAAATTGGATGAATTGGAGATGGAAAAATTCATTACTTTCATATATCTAATCTAAAATGGTAATATTTTCATTGCAGTTTATTTCTAAGTGTCATAAAAACCATTAATCAAACCTTCAAAACTAGTCAACAAAGCTAGCATTTTAATTAATTTGGTATTTTAAGCAAATAAAATGCCAAAATATTTCTGATAAACACTTCATGTTACAATGCTAGGATGAAAATATACCTCAAAGAGTATTATTCCTTTTTAGCCCCTCAAAAGAAAAACCAGCTTAAATAAATATCTATAAGACACATTATTAGAATAAGATAGATAATATTCAGTATTTTAATTTTTTAAGTAAAATACAGTATTAAACGTTAATCAAGCTCTATTTTCCTTAGTTGACATATTTTCCAACAGTGATACATAAAGATGAAGAGCTAGCCTTTTGCCATCAGCATTTTATAGAGATTTAAAATGAAGAAGCCAATCATGCCATTTTAAAAGGCAGAAGATTCCAGCACAGGAATCAAAAGGAAAGATATAACTGCAATTCTTCAATCTGCACTTCTTCTTTATTTCCCCCCAAAGTTATCATAAGTAAAGCCTTGGACAAACACAATGGAAAATGGAGTATGAACACATTTTTGCCAAAAGATCACATACCGGGGGGCCCACGGGCCCAGAAGGGCCGACCTCGCCGTCTTTCCCAGGAGCTCCCTAGCGTCACACAGAGAGAAGTTGTGAGATGAGGGCCATGAGAATTTGCGTAATTTTATTTTTTTTCTTTAGCAGAAAATGTATATAGCTACCCTCTGTCCAGGGACACCAGCATTTCCTGCTTCCCCCGGTTTGCCAGGATCACCCTAAAGAACAAACTTGCATGTCAATCAATTTGTCCGAAGCATGCCTGTGCCAGGTGAGAACTACAGGGGATGACAGGCACGTTACACATGTACTCACACTGCTGCCCTTGGGGCCGGGGAGCCCCATGGTCCCAGGCT
>NW_005879146.1:0-7172 GCF_000147115.1 Myotis lucifugus | reverse complement strand
ACTATGCTAAGTGAAATAAAGCCGTCTCAGGAAGATAAACATTGTGTGATTCCACGTATATGAAGCACTCAAATCCGTGGAGATGGGAAGTAGAATGGCAGTTTGCAGGGGCTGGGAGGTGCGGGAATGGGGAGTTATTGTTTAGTGGGTATTGAGTTTCTGTTTTATAAGATGAAGAGAGTTCTGGAGACTGGTTGCACAACAGGGTAAATATAATTTAACACTATTGAACTGTACCCTTTAATATGGTTAAGGTAACCCTAACTGGTTTGGCTCAGTGGATAGAATGTCAGCCTGCAGACTGAAAGGTCCCAGGTTCGATTCCGGTCAAGGGCATGTACCTTGGTTGCAGGCACATCCCCAGTAGGAGGTGTGTAGGAGGCAGCTGATCAATGTTTCTCTCTCATCGATGTTTCTAATTCTCTATCCCTCTCCCTTCCTCTCTGTAGAAAATGAATAAAATATATATTTTTTAAAAAGACAAGAAATAAAAAATGTTAAAAAATAATGGTTAAGGTGGTAAATGTTATGATTTTTAAGATGTGTGTATGTGTGTGTTTGAAAAGTACTATGAACTGGGAGATGGAAAAGATGGACACCTCATATCCTGTGAGCATGAATGTAAATTGGTGCAATTTGTTTGCATTAGAGTGTGGCTCTAGGCATAAAGGAATTTTTATATGGCGATACCCTCTGTCCCAGTCGTTCTATTTATTAAATATCTTAAGGGAAGCAATCTCAAATGCAGACCAACTTTATGCCTAAAGGATGTTTCTGCACTATTTTCACAAAGAACTGAAAACAAGCTAACATCTACCAGTGGGCATGGGAAGCAGAGAGGACCAGGAAGTGTCAGGAGGGCTGGGCAGCCCACAGCAGGGCTGCAGGGCTGGGGCCAGGGCCGCAGGACCCCAGGGCCTTAGGGCATGAGGGTCTTGCAGGAGCAAGAGAGGTGCAGGCTTGGGAAGCTACAGCCCCAGAAATTGATCAACACAGAGACTTGGCATATTTTGCAAGACATCGTTTGAGAATGAGAAGAGTCATTTGCAAGTAACACAGACGCATTAATAAATGTTTTTGTGTATAAAAGAGAGTCAAGCGTAGTCCTCACAAACACGGGATTGGGATCAGAAAGACTTGGGCTGGAGTCCTAGCTCTAGCACTACTGTGAGACTTGGGATAACCCGAGTTCAGGTGAAAACCTAGACTTTGTGATGGTTTCCCCCACGTTCCAATGGGAGCCACCATGGCGCCCACCACGTGGAATGTGTGAGAGTATTTGATGAGGGAACTCGTAAGGAGCCTGTGGTAGACACACCATCAATATTAGCTGAGTGATTAGTCAACACAAATGTCCCCAACCTCAAGTCATTTCCAAAACATTCCTTCCATCTTTTCTTCTGTGTCTGGTGTTGCTGCTTCTTTGGTTTTATGACTCCTCAGCTGTGTGTTTCCTTGTCTGAGGATCTTCTCCTTCTGCCCCCACAGGACAAGGGGACTGTCACTTGGCTTGGAGTGGGCTGGAGTGAGGTGAGTACCTTCTCTTCACTAGCAGCTGGCAGAGCCCAGCAGACAGGGAAACACAGTGCATTGAGTCCATTTGGCACTTGTGGCCTTTCTTCCCTGAAAGAAACACCAGAGACAGAGCCCCTCGCTGCTCCCTGTTGCTCAGCTGGCTCACCTCTGACCCCACAATTTGTTTTCTCTTCCCCAAGAGTGAAGCAACACCTCCTTCCAGCTGGACACAGACTGGTGAGCTGAAGGGGAAACTCTGAGATCCCACTGCTGACACCATGACCTCAGAAGCTGACGGGATCTGCCCAGGTAGTCAGCCTCCTCCTCTCCAGCTGGTTCCTGCTCATGATCTAGAATTGAGGGAGGCACCTCCAAACTGGGTTAAGCTCCACAAGAATCAAGAACCTCCAAGGGGATTGATGAGTGTCTCTGAGCCCCCAAGAGGGTCAAGGGAAGTCCCCTCAACCAGAAGTCTATGTGGGGACTTCCTTCCTGGCTCTCTCCTCAGGCTGCTCACTGCCTCCCATCTTCAGCAACTCATGAAATGTCTCCAGTGAGGCCAGGACAGCCCATGGGTGGTGGGAATTTCTTGTTCACTGTAACTGGAACCTGCTAGTTCCTGGTGGAAACCTTCCCCTCCAAATACTGCCACCTCCCACAGCTGTGCTGGGCCCTGACCTGTGCTCCCAATTATAAACACCTGTGTACCAGGTGTGACTGTCAGGCAGGAACTTCTTCTGTTGATCTCAGATACCCCTGCAGAGGCCCGCTTTGTTATTGCCCACACCCACCCACAGCCTAGCCTACAAATACACAGATGCAGTGCTCTGGGTTCCCTCTATCTAAACCCCTGCTTTACTTTCTCCCTCAGTGGGTGAAGCAAGAAAAGGAAAAAACACCCCTCCACCCACCCACATCAACACTGCATTGCCTAGGCAACCAAATCACCCCCCACCCCCCCCCCACCCCCAGGAGAGGATAAAACTTGTTCCTGTTGCAGCATAAGGGAGGAGAGGACAGATCAGAAGCCTGCAGCTCCTGAGCAGACTCTCAGATCCATTCATTCCTAAGGACAAACAAGATGACCTCTTGTTTAAGAAGTGGGCAAGGGTGGGGTCAGAGGTGCCCAGGGGAGCTGTGGCCCCTGAGACCAGCCTGGAGGGGAAGAGCTGATACTGATTGATCACAGGGTTAGAGCTGAGGCTCCAACCCCCACCCACCTGAAGACATCCCTACACTGCCCACCTTGGAGCAACTGTGAGAAGCAGGAGGAATCCTATTTGCCTGGTAGTTTTACTCCATCAGTGGTGTGTGGTCTGAAACATTATTTTCAAATTTATAAAAAATCCTATAGGTGAACTCTAGGGTAGAACGCAGAAATCACATGAATTTTTGAAACATAAGGATGCTTTGACCTACTGTAAGGAAATATATGACCAGTGACCTTTGATTGCACCTTTGAGCTTTCTGCTTTTTGGCTTGGGCCTTCTTTTCCTGTCTGAGTTTCACTTTCTTTGTCTGTGAAATAAGAATAATGTCCCTTGTGTGTATATGGCAGGAAACACATTTAGAGCATGTCTCTGTACACACAAAATATACACCAGTCCCCAGTTCCTTATCTGCATTTCCAGAGTCTCCAAATCCCTGAAAGTCACACATTTTTTAAAAGATTTATAAAAGTTATTGAGAGAGAGAGAGAGAGAGAGAGAGAGAGAGAGAGAGAGAGAGAGAGAAACAAGTGGGGGAGGGAAAGTATTGGTGCCTCTCCCCCTTTTCATAAGGACACCATTCATGTTGGATTAGTCCCACACTTATGATCTTATTCAACCCTAATTATAAAATACAGTCACATGGGGCCTGGCCATTGTGGCTCAGTGGTTGAGTGTTGACCCATGAACCAAGAGGTCACTGGTTCGATTCCCAGGCAGGGCACATGCCTGGGTTGCTAGCTCGACCTCCAGTAGTGGGCATGCAGGAGGCAACTGATTGATGCTTCTTTCATATCGATGTCCATCTCTATACTTCTCCCTTCTAAGAAGCAATAGAAACATATTAAAAAATAAATGAATAAGTACAGTCACATAGGTGTCAGGCCTGCAGTATATAAATTTGGGGGCACAGTTCTGTCCATAACACCAGGTGACTCACCAAAAGTTCCCCAGAGATAAAAAATAAGTCCCCCATGCCCTGACTGGTTTGACTCAGTGGATAGAGCATCAGCCTGCGGACTGAAGGGTCCCGGGTTCGATCCCAGTCAAGGGCATGTACCTTGGGTGCAGGCACATCCCCAGTAGGGAGTGTGCAGGAGGCAGCTGATTGATGCTTCTCTCTCATCGATGTTTCTAACTCTCTTTCCCTCTCCCTTCCTCTCTGTAAAAAATCAATAAAATATATTAAAAAAAAATAAGTCCCCCCAGGTGACAGCTGCTCAGGAAGATGAACATTTAACCACTTTGTTTATACTCAATTCAATTTCCGTTCTACCATGATTTCTTCTAACCTTATTCTTTTTTCTTTCCATCTAGAGGACGAAGACTTTGTTGATGCGGTTGAGTATTTAATGGACCCAAGGGACAAAGAGAAACTGCAGCGCCTGCTGAGTGATGAATCCTGGAAGAGATTTGTGGCTTCAGCCGAGCTGTCCTGGTAACCTCCAGGGGATGCCTGTGTTGTCACGCCATCTCCCCTGCATCTAGATTCCTCTGGCAGGCACACTCCTCCAGCAGGGTCCTGAGTTTGGGGTTGAAGAAGTGTCTTTTCAACAGTCCATGAGGAACATTTCCTTCATATCATTCATTGGCAGAGAAGGGCCTTAGGATGAGAAGAGATGAGGCCTGCAGGGGGAGGGTTACATGACCTTGGGCCTGTTACTTAACCACTCTCTGTCTTACTTATCTGTTCTATTTCATAGTGAGGAAAATAAGATAATGCGTGTAAACTGTTTAGCCTAATGACTGACACATAGTAGGTGGACACTTGACATGAACTTTTAAAAAGATGCTGGGAATAGACAGGGCCCAAGGGTCTTCCTGTTGGATGTGCGAGCCACACAGGACGTCCTTTGGGACAAGCCAGGAAAATCCTGGCACAGTGTGTGTCCCTGGGGATTGTGGCCAGAGAGCCTGCTCTCCCTAAGAAAGGGATTGTACAGACTCTGCAGGGTCCTGCTGGCCTGGAAGGCGGAGAGCTGGAGTGAAGCTGCACCGTGTTGGGTTGACTCCTGACCGTATCTCTGCCCAGCTCTGGGCTTATGTCATCTCCCTCTTCAATGGAATAGCAAGTCCATCTGATAGGCCTATGGTGAAGGCCTTGGGGTGAACTGCAGGGTCCAGGGCGAGGAAGTAAGTGCAGTCATCCTGTCTGGAGGCCCAGAGAGGCCTGGAGCAGGGGCAGAGCCCGGCATCTGGATGGAGCAAGGGTGGTCCAGGTGGGAGGATGGTAGGAAGGCTTGGCAGTGGGGCTGGGACTACAGTGAGGCAGCTGAGGCACCTGGCACAGGACTGAGGAGGCCAGGGGCCTAGTGAAGGGCTGTGCAGGGGGTCAGGGGGCACATTTCTTCCTTCCCTGATTTGATCCCCTCTCTGCTGGGGGTAGAGGGCTCTAGGTAATTATGTCCTCTAACCCTGTCTGTGAGCTGGAGGGCTCCTGACCTCCCTGTGGGATCCTCTTCTCTTTTCCATGGGGTAACCCAGACCAGAGGGAAGGCAGTGAGGCTTAGTGACCGCTTCCAGTCAGAACGGGGGCTGCCAATGTGGTGTCATCTGAGGGATTCTGGGTAGACCCACACGTTCCCACCATAGAGGACAGGGCTTCCTGCATGAGCTCATCCAATTAGTGGTCTCAGCTCTAGCGATTCATACACCTGCCTTCGTTAATCGCCTGTCCTTCATGATTGCAGGGGTGAGGCAGATGCACTCTATGCAGACTTGCGCCAGCTGGAAGCACTCATGGCCGAGGAGGACAAAGACATGCCCTCAGCAGACCAGCTGCATCGGGAGAGCTTTATGAAGGAGTTTCCTCAGGTGAAACAGGACCTTGAGGAACGCATACGAAAGCTCTACGCACTTGCGGATGAGGTGGACAAGGTGCACAGGGACTGCACCATCTCCAAAGTGGCGGCCTCTTCCACCGGTGTTGTGTCTGGCATCCTGACCATCGTTGGCCTGTCTCTGGCACCTGTGACAGCAGGGGCTAGTCTGGTGCTTGCGGCAACTGGGGCGGGACTGGGGACAGCAGCTGCTGTGACCGGTGTGACCACTGGCATCGTGGAGTATTCAAAGAACAAGTCAGCAAAAGCCGAAGCCAGGCGCCTAGTGCCAACTGGCAGTGACACAGAGAAGGTGGTCGAGAAGGTTGTAAGTCGCAGCACACCCAAAATTGCTTCCTTTGCAGTGAATTGCTACCAATCCGTGAAAAATATTGTGAAGAATGCCCGTGCCTTCAATCTGGCCAAATCCAATCCTCTCTTAGCAGCTGAGGCCAGGAGCTTCATGAGCACGGGGGCAATGTCAGCCCAAGGTGGCAATCAGCTGCAGAAAGCTTTTGAGGGCACTGTTCTGGCCATGAGCAAAGGAGCCAGGGTCTTTGGTTTTGCCGCTGCAGGTTTTTTCCTTCTCATGGATGTAGTGAACATAGTGCGAGAGTCAGTGCACTTACATAAGGGCGCAAAGGGTCACTCAGCTGAAGAGTTGAGGCAGCAGGCCCAGGAGCTGGAGTGGAGGTTGGAAGAACTCACCCGCATTCACAAAAGACTACAGAATCCCTGACTTCATGATCCCCAGACAGAGCAGGGAGCAGGGGTGTGTGGGAGCAAAGGCATGGACTGACTTTGTTAGGAAGCATAGTAACCTCCATCTTGGGTAAAAACTGCCCTTTAAATTTAACCCTGCTATTCTGGCTTCTGTAAACGTTTGGGGGCTTAAATAATAGGGGAAAATAAGACTACTCCCCACTCCAGAGAGGCCATAAACTATGCCCCAGACAGAGTTGTCAGTGCTGGCGCCAGGCCAGGCCTTGAGGTATGGTCTCACGGCTCTGGCCCAGCACACAGGACTTTTACTCAGAAGGTCCGGAAGTCTTGTTCCAAATTCGGAAGACAAAAAGCTGAAAAACGTATAAATAGAAAGGACTCCACCATATTGGGCCCCAGAATTTGAGAAGCAATATTTCCTGTGGGCCTGCTAGTGTTAGCGAAATGAAAAAGACTCCAAATAAATTTGGCTTATTGAGTAAGGCAGTGGTTCTCAATCTTGGCTGCACATTTGAATCACCTGGGAATCTTTTTAAAATCCTGATTTCTGGGCCTCATCTTCCAGAAATTATGTTTCTTTGTTACTAATGTTTTGGCCCCACCCCATAACAAAGAAACAGAATTTCTGGAGGATGAGGCCCAGAAATCAGGATTTTAAAAAGATTCCCAAGGAGAAACCAAGATGGCGGCATAGGTAAACACCGGAGATTGCTGCCTCGCACAACCACTTCAAAAAGACAACTAAAAGACGGAACGGACATCACCTAGTACCACAGGAAGGCTGGCTGAGGGGAAATTCTACAACTAGAAGGAAAGAGAAAAGCATACCGAGACTCAGAGGAGGTGGCTGCGGAAGTAAAATACAAAGGTGCGGAGGTGCGTGTGGAGCGGGCTGGTGGCTGAGGGT
>NW_005879145.1:0-7173 GCF_000147115.1 Myotis lucifugus | reverse complement strand
CGGAGATCAGCTAGTGGCTTTCTGGCTCATTGATCTACTGGCATGAGTGTTGTCCATCTGTTTCCTCAGACGCCGCTAGCCGCCATCTGAATTACCTTGTGTGGCCTGGCCTGCTTCATTGGTCAATAACACTTGTGAGCCCAGCTGGAGCCTGGCTCTGGACATCTGGAGTGGCCGTGGTGAGGGTCATACAGAAGGACCCAGTCATGCTTCTTTGGTGCAACTGCGTGAAATCTACTCTTTGGAGCACCCACCCCACCCTTAGATATCTAAACAAAATCAGGCTAATATTGTATAGTCTATTTGGAGGCCCTCCTTTTCTCTCTTTTTTAAAAAAAATATATTTTATTGATTTTTTACAGAGAGGAAGGGAGAGGAATAGAGAGTTAGAAACATCGATGAGAGAGAAACATTGATCAGCTGCCTCCTGCACACCTCCCACTGGGGATGTGCCCACAACCAAGGTACATGCCCTCGACCGGAATCGAACCTGGGACCTTTCAGTCCGCAGACTGATGCTCTATTCACTGAGCCAAACCGGTCAGGGCTCTTTTTAAAAAATATATATATATTTCCTTTATTGATTTCAGAGAGGAAGGGAGAAGGAGAGAGAGATAGAAACATCAATGATGAGAGAGAATCATTGGTCGGCTGCCTCCTGCACGCCCCCCACTGGGGATTGAGCCCACAACCCAGGCATGTGATCTTGACCAGAATCGAACATGGGACCCTTCAGTCTGCAGTCTGACGCTCTATCCACTGAGCAAAACCAGCTAGGACTGGAGATCCTCCTTTTCCACATAATAATCGAATCATGCATGGGCAAGTACTACCATGATTTACTTTAAAAATCCTTTCTCGTTGGTGTTAAGGTGATTCCTAGTGTTTTCGGCAACAAATAATGTAACAATGACTTTCCTTGTGAAATCTTTGTGAATGTCTCCAAATTGAAAACAGATTCTTAAGTAATGGTGAGCAATCACAAGATAAGTACTGTGAGCATTATTGTCTGGGTTTTGGCCTCATTTCCCAGGATTATTAGTGGTCCATAAAGCAGCTGAGGCCCCAGCTGCATTGCATGTGGGCAAAGCCCACAGAGGTTCAGTGGACTTAACACACTGGATGGAGGAAGAAAGGCAGACACAGGAATGCAAGACTGCCATGGAAACATGCTTCCTGGCTAAACACACATCTTGGTGTCACACCCATGTCTCAGAGTCTAGGATGACTCGCGGAGGTGAAATGAGATCCCTCCTTGCGCTCAGCCGTTTCAGAGGAAACTGCCATGTCCAATAGTCTGTGCCTTCTCCCTGTGACTCAGGAAGCCCAGTCTGAGTTGGCCTCACACATGAACAGAAAAGTCATGAAATATTAACGCTTTGTTACTGACTCCGCTGCGAACACTTACAGACCATCAGTCCCTTCTAAATCAATAAGCTTTGCATTATGCATAAGAGGGCCATGAAGTCACATTTATCACTGCCCTTCGGGTTATAGGGTGGAATGGCTAGGAGGATAGACCCCAGCTGGATGCCAATACTGGAGGGTTGCAATCCACTTTTTCAATGTTTTTTTTTTTTTTGTTGTTGTTGTTGTTGTTGTTAATCTTCACCCAAGGATACCGTTTTCTCATTGATTTTGAGAGAGAATGGAAGTGGGGCGGGGGGGGGGGGGGGGAAAAATCTATGTTAAAAAATCACACAAACACTGAGCCCTAGCCGGGTTGGGTCAGTGGGTAGAGTGCTGGCTGCCCCAATGAAAGGGTGTGGGTTCAATTTTGGGCAAAGACACATACCTGGGTTGCAGGGCTGATCCCCGCCCTCAGGGGGGGCATGTGGGAGGCCGACACTCTATCCACTGAGCCAAACTGGCTAGGGCTATTTGCGGGTTTAATTGAGCATTTTATATGATAACATTTCCTCTCCTTTCTTAGCATATCAGTTATACATATACCTACTTTTTTAGTGGTTTAGATAAAGTTTGTAATACATATTTATAGCTAATCCAAGTCCATTTTCAAATAACACTATAACGCTTCATGGGTAGTGCAAATATCTTACAGCAACCAGATATTCCTAATTCCTTCCTCCTGGCCCTTGTTTGTACCTTGTATCATTGCTGTTATTCATCTCATTTACCGCATACAGACATAAATATGTGTGCATTTTTTTAAAAAAGAAAAAAAAACCAAAAAAGTAAAAAAATATGCTTATAGATGCTATTGTCTATGTATTAAATATATACCATGCATTATATATAAGTAAACATACATAATCAAACATAGCGCTGCTGCTGTTCTTTTTAACAAGCTCTTATCGGTCTGATCAAGCAAGAATAAGGAAAAGAAAAGTTTGTGCTTACCTTCATTCGTTCTTCTCTAACGCTCTCCCTTTCTTGATCAAGGCGGGAATTTCTGATCTGTGTCCATTTCCTTCTGTTCATGGAGAGGCCGCCATCACTGCCCATGGCCCACAAGCTGGACCCGGATAATCAAGCAGGACCCGGATAATCGAGGTGGACCCGGATAATCGAGGTGGACCCGGATAATCGAGCAGGACCCGGATAATCGAGGTGGACCCGGATAATCAAGCTGGACCCGGATAATCGAGGTGGACCCAGATAATCGAGCCAGGACCCGGATAATCGAACAGGACCTGGATGACCAGAGGCCCTTCATCCCCTCCCCTGTCCTTGGATGGTATGTCCGCTCGCCATCCCCACGGTGGGTGTCATTTTCAAGGATGCAGCCTGCAGAGAGCAGCGGGGTGCTGAGACCCTCCGGACAGTGTGCGGCTGAACCCCGTGAAGGCCTCCGGATCGGTCAGATCCCGGTGCGGGTGCCGAGAGCTACTTCCCTGAGATGAACCCCCTCATTCAGTCCCCTCGCTGCTTAAACCGCCACCCCCGGGTCTGGAAGGGCCTCCTCTGTCCTGTCCTGCGAGTGTGGGGGTCACGGCCTGAGGGCCCCCCGGAAGCTCCCTCCGGGTTTCCAACCAGCTCCTTCTCCCCGAGGAACTTATCAACAAGGCAAGGCCCCTGGCAGCGCCTCCCCTCTGGTCCCGTTTGTCTGAGAAAAGCAGTTGTTCTTCACTTTCGAAGGATAATTTCTCCGAACACAGGCATTTAGGTTGGTGTTTGTTTTGCTCTCCACACGTCAACTGTGTCCCCCTCTTCTTGGCGCCTGGTTTCTGACGGGAATCTGGACGGAGTTTCAAGTTTTGCTCCTGCACAGGTGGAGGCTTTTTTTGTTTGTTTTTTTACCCTTTTAGGCTTCTTTCAAGATGTTTCCTTCATTTTTGGTTTTCTGCCGTTTTGAGGACCATATGCCCGAAAAGGAGGCTTTATTCAGGTACCAACTTGCACGCCGGGCAGCCGAGAAACCAGCTTCTCTGAGAGGAGGAGGCATCGTCTTCCACAGAAGGGTCCCGCCCAGGTGATGAGCGCGTAGGATTTATGCAAATGAGGCTCTAAACTTCGCTCTGATTGGTTCTCGACTTGGGCCCTCCTGATTGGTCGTGAGGGAGCAGTTCTGATTGGACGGGGCCGGCCTGTCTCCAGGTGAGAAGTGGAAGATGCAGGTTGGCGGGAAGGAGCCTTCAGCGTTCTGTCAGAGCTTCCTCCCGGGACCCATCGGGCTGCAGATGGCGGCTGCGTTCTCCTACATTTTGGGCTCCGGGTTGGCGATGGTGAGTCCATTTCGGCAGAGAAATTCCTCCTGGGCGTTTATGTCCAAGGAATTTGCCTCTCAGCGGCCGCACGGCCTGTATTTATCTTGCCTGTTCTCTGGCCTTCGTGGGTCTGTGACATTAATTTGGGAAAAGCCTCAGTCACTATTGCTTTGCGTATTCTGTTCCTTTCTTCTCCTCCTCTCGCTTTTCCCTTTACTTGGGTGTTATGCCTTTTGGAGTTGTCCCACAGTTTTTGGCTATTCCGTGCCATTTTTTATTTTTGGTGTTTTTTTTCCCCCCCAGGCTTTTTTCCGCTTTGCTTTTCCATTTTGGAAGTTTCTATTGATATATCCTCAAGCTCAGGGATTACCACTCCCCCTCAGCCATGTCCAGGGTACTAGTCAGCCCATCAAAAGGATTTTTCATTTCTATTATAAGGTGTGTTTTTTGTTGTTGTTTGTTTTTGTTTAACATTCTGGAGTTTCAAACAGTGGAATTTAAAAATATATATATATTTTTATTGATTTCAGAGAGGAAGGGAGAGGGAGAGAGAGAGAAACATCAATGATGAGAATCATTGATTGGCTGCCTCCTGCACGCCCCCTACTGGGGGGTCAATCTCACAAGCCCGGCAGGTGCCCTCGATCAGAATCAAACCCGGGACCCTTCAGTCTACAGGCTGATGCTCTGTCCACAGAGCCAAACCTGCTAGGGCTATAGTGTTGTTGTTGTTTTTTATTCTTTTCTTTCCTTTTTTTTTTCGTGTGTGTGTTTTTAAAAAAATTTTATTTCTAGTATTTCTTTTTTTTAAGTATTTTTTTTATTGATTTCAGAAAACAAGGGAGAGAGATGGAGAGAGGTAGAGAGAGAGAAACATCAATGATGAGAAATAATCATTGATTGGCTGCCTTCTGCACGCCCCCTACTGGGTGGGGATCAAGCCCGCAACCCAGGCATATGCCCTTGGCCAGAATGGAACCCGGGACCCTCCAGTCCTCAGGCC
This sequence comes from Myotis lucifugus, assembly GCF_000147115.1. Lineage (NCBI taxonomy): Eukaryota > Metazoa > Chordata > Mammalia > Chiroptera > Vespertilionidae > Myotis > Myotis lucifugus. Next base: position 2,502 of record NW_005879145.1, on the reverse strand, counting down.
GATGCTCTATCCACTGAGCCAAACTGGCTAGGGCTCTAGTATTTCTTTTTGAATCTTAGAACTTCCATCCCTCTGCTTACATTGTCCATCTGTTCTTGCATGTTACCTATTTTCCGCCTCCATCAGAGCCCTCGGCATATTAATCACAGCTGTTTTACATTCAAGATCTGTTCATATCAACATCCTGCCAAGGATGAGTGTGGTTCTTCTGTCTCTTCAAACTGCATATGTTGCCTTTTGATATGCCTTCTAATTTTTTGTTGTTGAAAGCAGGACATGATGTTCTGGGTAAAAGAAACGGCAGTAAGGCGGCTTTTGGAGACGTGGTGGTGAGGTGTGGAGGGAGGGGAGGCTCGCTCTGTTGTCCTAGGATTAGGTCTCAGCCTTTTAGTGAGCCTGTGATCCTTGCCTATGAACTTCACAAGTGCCCGGAGGGGGCTGCAGTTGAGTTTCCCCCCTTTCCCGAGGTTGCTTAGGCTCTGACAAAACCCTTATGCATTATTTTGCTCTGATGAAATAGTTTCTCCTGAGGGCAGGCTTTGTTAGAAAGAGCAGAATGCTCTGGCGTATTGCAAAAAAAAAAACACGCCCCATTTTCTCCTCCGCTTGCTAGAAGCCTGGGGGGTTGGTGGTAATTTTCTTCTCATCTTCCTTGTGAGCATCTGGTTGAGCCCCTGGAGGAAAAACACACACACTTGAAACCCCCTTGGAATTTTTATCTCACACACAAGTGCACACTGAGCCTCCGGAAATTCGTCAGTTACAGCTCAGGTTTTCCTGTCCTGGCAGTGGTTCCTGTGGGGGTTCCCACTTGTGGGAATCTGCTCTGGGAACAGTGATTCTCTGTATTTGCCTGTCTGTCTTTCTAATCTGGGGAGTAGGGGTTTGCCCTGTGACCTCACTTTTCATATGGATCAAAGAAGAGAGTTGTTGCCAAACCGGTTTGGCTCAGAGGATAGAGCGTGGCCTGCGGACTGAAAGGTCCCAGGTTCGATTCCGGTCAAGGGCATGTACCTTGGTTGCGGGCACATCCCCAGTAGGAGGTGTGCAGGAGGCAGCTGGTTGATGTTTCTCTCTCATCAATGTTTCTAACTCTCTGTTCCTCTCCCTTCCTCTCTGTAAAAAAATCAATAAAATATATTTTGTAAAAGAAGAGAGTTGTTGATTTTTTAGTTTTTTTGGTCCCCCCTCCCGCCCCCTCCCCCCCCAAGCTGGAATTCTCAAATACTGCAGGTGGGGACTGGAAATTCTGGCAGTATCTACTAAAAAAAGCCACGTACTTACCCTATGACTTAGCAATTCTACTCCAAGTTACATACTCAAAAGAAAAGAATGCATATGTCCATCAAGTATTCACAGTGGTTTTATTCATAACAACTAAAAACTGGAGGCAACTAGAATGTCTACAGCCAGGAAAGAGACATATAAATTGTGTTATATTCAGACAATGCAATACTATGCAGCAATAACAAAGAGTCAACTACTGATATGTAAAACAATGTGGATCAATCTCATAGATATTATTTTGAGTAAAAGAACCCATACACCAAATTATATCTATCTATCTATCTATCTATCTATCTATCATCTATCAATCAGAAGCCTGGTGCATGGATTCATGTACTGGTGGGGTCCCTCCGCCTGGCCTGCGGGGATCGGGCCGAAACCGTCTCTCTGACATCCCTTGAGGGGTCTTGGATTGCAAGAACCCTCCTGCAGGCCCTGCCCCCAGGACCTGGATGCCCAGGGGCTCCCTCCTCCCTCCTCTCTGGGTCCGGGGTGCGGGTGAATCAGATTCAAGGCTGACAGTGCCCCAGCAGCAACCTAACCCACGCTGATTCCACAAGGAATCTGGCTCCCTCCTCTACTGGTAGGAGTGTCTGCCCCCTGGTGGTCATTGCGGGTCATAGCTACCAGGTGAATGGTTGAATGGTTGGACCGTTGCTTAGGTATTTATATTTATACTAGAGGCCTGTGCACGACATTCGTGCCCTGTGAGGGGGAGGGGGTGGTCCCTCAGCCCTGCCTATGCCCTCTTGTAGTCCAGGAGCCCTTGGGGGATGTCCGACTGCCACGGAGGTGGGAGAGGCTCCCACCACCACCACCACCACTGTGCTCACCAGCAGTGAGCCCAGCTTCTGGCTGAGCAGTGCTCTCCTGTGGGAGTGCACTGACCACCAGGGGGCAGCTCCTGCCTTGAGCGTCTGCCCCCTGGTGGTCAGTGCGCATCATAGCGACCAGTCATTCCCCAGTTTGGTTGATTTGCATATTAGCCTTTTATTATATAGGATTTATATTTATATGATTCCATTCACATATAGTTCAAGAATAAGTAATACTAACTGATGCTAAAGACATGAGTATAGTTCATCAATAATAGATACAGAGGCAGAGCTGCCTCAAACTGATTGCCAAACTGCAGTGGGAAGGCCAGAGAGAGTTGGGGGGCAGGAGGGAGGGGAGTAAGAGATCAACCGAAGGACTTGTATGCATGCATATAAG
>NW_005879144.1:0-7173 GCF_000147115.1 Myotis lucifugus | reverse complement strand
TGCCCAACGCAGATTCTGGGTTCAATTCTGACCAAGGGCATGTACCTAGGTTGCACGTTCCTCCCTGGCTCCGGCCCAGGTCAGGGCTCATGCAGGAGGCAACCAATCAAAGTGTTCCTCTCACTTTGATGTTTCTCTCTGTCTTTCCCTTTCTTTTCCACATTCTCTAAAAATCAATGGAAACATATCCCCAGGTGAGGATAAAGAAAGAAAGAAATGTCATATCCTATGAAAGACACTTCTTGAAAATGCCTAAAGAAAGTTGTCATTTTTTCATGGTAAAGGGACTGGAGTCCGTGTTGATGAAAACACCTTGGTGGCTGCGGTGACTGGCAGTGGCTGCAGCAGCAGGGTGATGGGGCTGTTGCCTTCCCCTGATCAGCCCGGTCGCCTTCCACAAAGGGAGGCCAGACTGTGGCTTAGGCCCGCTCCCCAAGGGGAGCAGGGAGCAGGTAGTAGGACATCCCCTAGGGCTCCCAGTATGTGATAGGGGGCAAGCTGGGCTGAGGAAACCCCCTCCCCAGTGCACAAATTTTTGTGCACCGGGCCCCTAGTGTTATATAAATGTCTAACCACTATGCTATACACCTGAAACTAATATAGAATGAATGTCAACTGTAATTGTAAAAGAAAAAAAAAAGAATAGATTATACTGTAACCAAAATGAAAATCAAATAAAAAAGATCCCTCTCTCTCTCTCTTCCTCCTTCACTGTCTCTCTCTCCCTCCCTCTCCTTTGCTAATTAATCAAAGAGAGGAGGAGCAGCTTAAAATAACAGAATCTTTATCTTTAAAGCAAGACACAGTAACCTAATGAAATATTTTTTTTTCAATTGATGAATTCCAGGCACAATTTCTTCTTTAATCTTTCAAAGCTGAAATGAATAAAGCATAAGTTCCAGGAAGCATTTGACCTTATTGGCAGCAACATGCTGAGATCTGAAGGTCTGAACGAGCTCCTTTCTCAGACCCTGCAATCCTGCAACAAGGCCCAGCGTGAACACCACTCAAGGCTCTCGGCCCGCATGCCCCGGCTCCGCCCCGCACCACGCAGATTGGCACAGGTTTCCCGTGGCACTCCCACGCAGACATTCCTTCCCTCCTCCATCATCCACAGCACACACTGCAGCGAACCGACTTGTACGTGCAACTCAATCAGCAGAGAAGATTGAGTTATTCACGTAAGAATCAATTTTGCACCGGACTAAAATAAAGAGCTGCTTTTAAAGGGCTGGACAACAGGCCAAACACACACACGGTTTGTTTGGCGGCAAAAGCAGCACACTGTCTCCATCCTAAGACAGAGGGTGGTTGGAAAGTGAGCCATAAAAATTTAGTTATCAAAACTCAATCTTCTAATCAACATCTTGATTTCAGATCAGAATGACATCAGAAGTGGCTCAAAATAGGATGATTTTTCTTCCATGTAGACATTACCTCCTGTGTTTTGGGGGATTATAAATTCTTTTAGAAACCAGTTTATAAGGACGATGGCCAAAGGGTGACCATCAATTAAAATGAAGCAATTGTTGCTAATCCTCAGAAGAAATCCATTTTTAGACCTCAGGTCCCAGTGGCCCTGAGCTTGGTTTGAAGTCAAAGTGAAATGTATCGGTGGCTTAACATCTGGGAGCCCAAATCTAGGTGAGTTCCTACACATATTATATTCTTGCAAATCATCTATTTGACTTATCTGAACTTGCCACTTGACACCAGAGATGATAACACACCTGAAGTACTGTTCTGACAGTATCTCTGGTTTACACAACTCAGGCCCAATACGACTGCCGAGCCCTAGCGACACTGTGTACTGATAATTACACCACTCACGCTCTCCGCTGCATCAACATGTCATCAACGTGACATCTCTTGGTTGTGTGAAAACTAGTAAGAAGTCCTCCTTTCTCTTTTCTATGGCTCCTGTCACTACGTGTCCAAGACATTAGGCTTTTGAAGTTTTATTATAGGTTAGATGTTTCAAGTTTAGTGTAGAATTCAGTCTGTGCCACCCAACTGGGGGACAACAAACACTATTAGCAGGGACTTTTGGAGGATTCGTGAAGGAGAGATTTCTTTCTAAAATGCCTGCTACCTAGGACTATTCAAAATTAACAACATCAACTTAAAAGGAAATTAACAATTCCTTTCGTTTATTTTTCTGAAAAGTTACCACTTGAGCAAAGTTTAAATGTGCAAACAGGACCAAATGTTGTCTTCCCCAAGTTAAATGCATTGGCTTCCACTAAATCAAGGGTGTGCCCTATTATAATTACAGTCTCATTAATGTAATCTTCACTTAGTAGAAGAAAACATAATACTACCTATATTCCTACTTTGAATTTGAAGTTACTTTGAAGTCACACTAATTTTAATGACAACTCTACAGTCAAGGGCTATCCCTGAAGCATCACACTACTTAGAATTGGTAAGGGACCAAGTTGATAACGCCTAGCCTTCAACAAATTAGAGGCTGTTACTGGTAACAGGTCCATGAGGAGTCACTGAATTAATAGCATAGGCAACAGCCATCAACAGAAAATTGTGTTTTATTTATATTATCAATTTGAGTCACTGTTCTTATCCTAGAATTTTATGCCTGTTTTTTTTCTTTTTTTTTTTTTTTTTTTTTTTTTTTTTTTTTTTTTTTAAAAATATTTTATTGATTTTTTACAGAGAGGAAGGGAGAGAGATAGAGAGTTAGAAACATCGATTAGCTGCCTCCTGCACATCTCCCACTGGGGATGTGCCCGCAACCCAGGTACATGCCGTTAACCGGAATCGAACCTGGGACCTTTCAGTCCGCAGGCCGACGCTCTATCCACTGAGCCAAACCGGTTTTGGCCCTGTTTTTTTTTTTCTTTATTTTCCTGCTTGGGGATCACAAATTAAAGTGTTTTTTTTTTTCTTCTTCACACTTGATCACGTGTGTATTTTCTTACTGTTTGGCTTCTTCTCTTTGTCTTACTATTTAATTCATCTTCATCCTCCTTCACACCCATCATTATCTCCTTTCTACTTTTTTAGGGAGATGTTCCTATTTTTGGATGATGGACACAAGTTGTATTTTTTCCCCCCAGCTCATCTTCCTTTCACATTATTCCCAAGTTCTTATCTCAGATTCCCAAAAAGATCAGTGTTCCACGAGCTGGGAATTTGCAGGCGCCTGGTGACTGGTGGCTCTTGCCTCTAGGGCCTGGGAAAGGCAAGAGGGAAAGAGAACGTAGTCCCATTCCTTCCCCCTCTGCCCCCTAAGCTATCTTGGCAGAATCTGAGTGGACCTGGGACTCAGAAACTGAAGTTGTAGACACAGGAAACATATGCATGAAAAAGCAAGAAATAAGACAGAAAAACCATGTCACCCTTCAAGGTGCAAATGGAGAGGGGCGGGTGCTGGACAGGGCACCTGGAGAGGAAGAAGTCCACAACCACAGAGCATGTTACGGTGGTGCCGTCGCTTCTTTGTCGGTGTGTCAGTGGCTCACTGAGGGCATACAGATTGGGAGACTGGGAAAATAAGATGCAGGATTAAAGTGACAGAACTGAGATGTATGGGCCCTGATATTTGCTGCAATAAGAGCAAGGAAAGGCTTAAAAGGAAGAGTCTCCAAACGAAATGGCACAAGGAGCGAAAGCCCACTTAGCACCAGGAAGAGAAGGGTGCCTGGAGGAAGACACACATCTTCGATGGCAAGTAGGTGGGTGGGTGCTGGTGAGTTCTTTGTTTTCTATTCCCCCTGAAGCAGGACAAAAGGAAATGAGCTGGAATTGCAGCAGGAGATTCAGGTTAGACACAAGGGAAAGCACCTTCCTGCTGGCAGGCTGGGGGCTAATGGAGCACAGGATGAGAGGGCTGTGGGCCGTCCCTGGAGATGCTTAAGAACAAGCATCTATCTTTTTTGGGGGGAGGAGGGTGTTTAGACACAGAAGGGCCCCCGAGTATTGGAATGGAGACTTTTAGATTTACCTTCCAGTCCTAACTACTACGGCTTTATTTAACGAGACAGACTGACCAATGCATCCACGGGAGCTCCGGTGAGCGGGGGCGGGAGAGGAAAGCAGCACCTCTCCCTTTCTGACCTTGGGTAAAAGCAGCTCTCAGAGCCCCTGAACCACAGCCCATACCCAGGTGTGCCTAATCTCATAATAGTTAATGAACGAGCCTCGTGAGGGTTTTATGGAGTTACAACAAGTTTGGACCATGCTCCTTCATTAACTAAGTACAGGGATTGCAAAAATGTCTTCATTTAGAAAAGGCAGCAGTCAGAGCGTAGTGCAATGAGGAGCCTGAAGTGAGTTTGGTTAAATCGTTAGTAGCAGCAATAGCCCAGGATAACACCTGGGCTGGTTTGGAGAAGATCCACTATTCCAATCACCTCAGAGCCAAGAAGAGACACACCCTCAGTCCATGCAACACCAAGCGTCCACCAGGTGCAGACTCCGTGCCAACAGCTAGGGCACCAAACCAACCTTTCTTCTCAAGGAGCCCACAGTAGAATGCGTTAGAGCAGCGGTTCTCAACCTTCCGAATGCCGTGACCCTTTAATACAGGTCCTCATGTTGTGGTGACCCCCAATTTCATTGTTACCAATTGAACATAATTAAAGAATAGTGATTCATCACAAAAACAATATGTAATTATATATGTGTTTTCCGATGGTCTTAGGCGACCCCTGTGAAAGGGTCGTTCGACTCCCAAAGGGGTCGCGACCCACAGGTTGAGAACCGCTGCGTTAGAGACTATTGCTCTCCGTACAATGCAATCCCATAGAGCAGGGGTGGGGAACGTCTGGCCCGTGGGCTGTATAAGGCCCTGGAAATCATTTGGTCTGGCTCTGCCAAGGCGTTAGGGGTGAGTTAATTCTTTGACCACCTATAGCAGGCTGATTTTTAAGTTGATAATTTTGTATGGCCTGTGAATGGCGTTATAAATATCCAAATGGCCCTTGGGGGAAAAAAGGTTCCCCACCCCTTCCATATAGGGCAAATGAGGGGGGGGTGGGTATGACTCACTCAGAGAGGACTGTAAGGAGTGGGAGAGAGGCAGGAAAGGCCTCAGACGTACCTGAGTTGCAAAGGGCCATAGGAATCACTCTGCAGGCGCGGGCCAGATGAGAATCCTCGGCAGAGGAGCTACAGGCCGGGGACATGGGAGCAAGGGAGAAGTGGGGACAAAGGGGACGAGAGGGCAGAGGAGACGTGGGGGCAGGGAAGCATGCTTCCTTCGGGAGCAAACAGGCCACAGCGGCAGAAGGAGAAGTCGCCAGTGGCAAGTGAGAGCAAAGGGGCCAAAGACTCGGAATCCAGATCATGAAGGCACAGGTGAGCCACGCGCGGCAGGTCCCGGCAGTCTATCCTGAAGGCAACCAGAGCTTCGCGCTCTGGAGGGACAGACGGGATCCCGGGTACAGGTGGGTTGCACAAGGTAAGTAAACTCTGCTGGCAGCGTCTTGGGCTGAGAGGTCTCGGCATCTGGATGGTTTGGGGTCAGGTGAGCATTGAGTCATTAGCAGGCTGGTGAGTCTCACACGCCCAAGCCACAATCCTATTTGTATTGGGCTAAGCTGCTGTCTAAAGCTTCAGTCGGGCTAGCCTGCTGGCTCATCCTGCCTCGGCCTTGGACGGCTGTGAAGTGCCCGACAGCTAAATGATGAGGTCAGGGTACTGTGGGCAACTCCTGGCACATCCTCCTTAAAGAAAAATAACATCACCCGGCCGGTGTGGCTCAGTGGTTGAACACTGACCTCTGAACCAGGAGGTCACAGTTCAATTCCCGGTCAGAGCACATGCCCGGGTTTCGGGCTTGATTAATGATTCTCTCTCATCATTGATGTTTCTATCTCTCTCTCCCTCTCCCTTTCTCTCTGAAATCAATTTAAAAAATAGAAAAAAAGAAACAAGAAAAACTATCACAGTTGAATAACTCCATTCTCACAGAGCAGCTCCTATCGCCGGTACCCTCCTGGCACCAGGAATTGCAAGGAACATGTCAAGAGTTCCAGAGTTCTACATCATCATCAAACACCCTGCGCTCCGAGCAATCACCTTTGTGCTGTGCCCATCAGCTGTGCAACATTTATTCCTGGTCTCCGACGGACACAGACACGTCTAGGAAATCAACTACAAAGATAAGTGTGGCCATGGGGGACAATTCGCACACGGACGATCATTTTCACCGAAAGCAGTGAGCCGGGCTGTGAATCATCCGTGACCACTTATGCTTAAGCTGCACACATTAAACTTTAATGGTCTCGACACCAGAAGCCAGCGTCAGCCAGCACATCGAGGCACTAATGTGTCGGGCCTAATTGTGCTTCGATGAAGTGAGTCGGGAAGGCCTGCCAGCCGACTCTATTTTGCTATAACATGAAAATTATGAATCTCTAATCGCAAGTGAGGAGTCGGTTTTTACAATTCATAATTCATGATTTCATAGCTTTAAATTATTCATCTTCTCAAATGTTATTGCTACAGCCTTTTAAACGTTTCTGCTCCTTGCGTTCAGGGATGAATGCCTGGGACTGAGCAGCCTCAGCCTTGGAAGGCTGTGAAGGGCTTTTACAACACGCCGCTGCCTGGGGCTCCCAGTGACGCCAGGTTAGGAATGCAGGCTGGCCGGTCAAGGTCGGGACTGCGACCTTTCACTTGGGCCAAGAGATAGCAGGTTCATAAAAATGTCCTATTTCATGAACAGTCATTTCTACTAAAACCTGAACTTTGAAACAGGGCTTTCCTCTCTGACCTGGCCCCCACCCGCTTGCCCATTCTCCCTACCTCCTTGGAGCCTCTGCATGTCCTGTCCCCTCTCTCTGGGATGACTCTGCTCCCTGCTCTCACCCCCAACCCCATCAAGTGCATCTGCATGGAGCTGCTCCTCAGACGCCCCCTCTTTGGGGAGGCTTCCCCAAGTTCCCTCCCCGCCAGTCACTCTGTCCCGCTCACCTGCTACTGCCTCTCATCACTGACCCTGGGCTGTAACCATCGTTTTAGGTGTGTGGACACTGTCTCCCTCCCCCACGAGGACCGTGCTGTATTAAGGCAGAGCATTTCCTTTGTTAGTCACCACTGTACACCAGACTCTGGCATAGTAAGAGGCACATAGTAGGTACTTAATAATTAAAGATTTATAAAATAAAGGAATTGTTCATTCTGAGAGATAATGATTAAAGGCTATTT
>NW_005879143.1:0-7173 GCF_000147115.1 Myotis lucifugus | reverse complement strand
TTCGACCCTAGGAGCCAGATGGAAATCAACTGTGTTATAAATTAGGGTTGGCTTTTCTATAGGATAATGACACACCACTAAGCCAGAAAGCTGAAAACCTTTCCAATGACAAACTTAAACAACAATAAGGTGGCTAAGGGTGTATCCCACTCCTGCCAATACTGGGTTAATAGATTTTTAGGAGAAATCTTCTAATCCTTCTGGATATAGTTTCTTTCTCAAGAGGGCTCAGGCACTGGAGGAATAAATAACAGAGAAAGTTTGGGTTCCCTTCAAGTACTGCTGTGGACCCACTGCCTTTTAAAAGCCACAGTGATTAACAGCTCTGAAATGTTTTTAATGAGCGTTTCAGTCTAGGTTTACATATCCTTGAAAGGGTTAAGATTTTGCACAGGAGGTTTTGAAACTGAATTAGCACGCGTGCTCATTAATGCTTGAATCTGCAGCAGCAGACTTACTGCGTTTTCAGCTGAGAGGCAGGCAGCTCTTAGGCTTCGGGCTTCGAGAGGTTTGAGCAGATCAGAGCACTAGGATGGCAGCTCAGGACAGCAGCGAGCTCTGTGGGTCCAAGTCAGGCCAACACAATTCACAATGTGGGCGTTGAGCATCCTACGTGGCTGATGTAGAGGCAGATGAGGTGGCCAGGTCAGGTGGGGGGGGGGGGGGATATGATATACGCCAGAAAGTTCCTTTAATCTCCTGATGGACATTTCTGCCACGGGGACATTTCTGGCTTCCAAGAAAAATAACACTACACTATTTAAGAGTTCGCTTGATGTACACATTCGCATTCATTTTAAAACAGTAGTCCCTGGGCAGTGATATTCCATTAATTTACTTAGCAACACTTATGTAATGTTTGCTATGTGCCAGATACTGTTCTAAATGCTTTATAAATATGGGCTCGTCATCACCAACCTGTGAGGTAGTTACAAATATACTAATGTTACAGATAAAATACACCGAGGCTTTGAGCGGTTAAGTAATATACTCAAGGTCACACAGCCATTTTGTGATTTGAACCCAAACAGCCTTATGCCTATGCTCTTAAACCCTATGCCACCCATAGTGACTCACAATGAATTACTAATATCCTAATCAGGCTAAATTTATCATATAACTTTCCAGTGTCTGCCAGAATACACAGGAATGAATGGGTTGACGAAAGCATGAAAGCAGTGGGTCTTGACTGGAGGATTAGTAAGAATAGGAGATGAAGGAGAGTAATATAGAAAATTAGGTAAGAGACATTCAAAGAGGGGAATTGAAGAATGCTATTGACAAGATATTTTCACCTCACAATTTTGCTATGGGCACACTACTTGACCTCCAGCATTTTCACAATGAAGTTGGACATGAGTATGATACCAGGAAAACTCTCTCAAAAGGGAAATTATATAACACAGCCAGATTAGCTACTATTAGGTTGATATTCCCTCCATTGGACTGTGTTTGTATAAAATGGTGCATTTTGAGATACAAACCCTTCATTCAGTTGGTGGCAGCCTTTGCCTTAGAGAAGAGATAATATAGAAAACATAGAAGGAAAGAGATAAAATACTTTTGAATTTCAAAATTCAAGGTTTAAAAAGCTTTATTGACATAACAAATTGTAAAGTGCACAATATGATGAGTTTTGACTTATGTATACACCCATGAAATAACTCCTTGACAATCAAAATAATAAACATATCCATCACTCCAAAGTTGCTTTGTGGCTTTTTGTAATCACTCCTTCCTCCTTCTCTCCCTGCCTTATTTTCCTAGTCAACCCTTGACCTGCTTTATGTCACTGTAGATTAGTTAACAGGTTCTCAAGAACTTTACATAAATAGAATCATACAGTATTTATTCTCTTTGTCTGGCTTCTTTCACTCAACATAATTATTTTAAGACTCACCCAGATTATTGTATCAATATTTCATTCCTTTTTATTGTTGAGTAATATTTCATTGTATGGTTGTACTATGGTTTATCCATTTGTCCATTGATGAACATTTGGATTGCTTCCAAGCTTGGGCTCTTATAAATAAAGCTGCCATGAACTTTTGTGTACAAACCTTTGTATGAACATATGCTTTCATTTCTATTTGGTAAACAACTAGGAGTAGAGTGAGTGAGTCATGTAATAGGTGCATGTTTAACTTTTTTAAGCAGCTGCCAATCTGTTTTCCAAATAATTTGCATCATTTTTACATTTCCACCAGCAATGATGAGAGTCATAGTAGTTCCACATCCTTGCCAACATGTGGTGGGGTCAAATTTTTTTAAAAAGAATTTTTGTGAGCTTATTTGAGCCACCTGTTGACAATTTCCAGGAAGCAGTATCTCAATGGGATTGGGATAATGCCCCAGAGAATGGCTGTCTTTCATCTATTTTTATACATTGCAATCAAAGGAGGGGACGTAGGTGGGTTACATGAAATCCATTGGTGATAGACTAGAGAGGTGGGAGAAAGCAAAGCAGAGAAACCTCTGGGATTGGATAAAAAGCAAAATGATAGACATATACTTTGGTGGGTGCAGGATAGTTAACAGTCAACAATTAATATGATAACAATAACAATGAAGAAATTTGTGGTATCTGCCCTGGCTCCCAGGCACATTAGGTTGTGCCCCAAGGGGTCTGAAAAAAGGGAAGTTATAAGTTACCCAGACATTTCAAGGATATGTTATCATAGGTGCAAAAAAGACAGACTCAGTTAAGGTAAAGGTTGACCTTGTCAGTGAAGATACTGGCCTAGGACGTAACTACCCACCATGACTGCTTTTAGTTAAAGTTTAATTTCAGACCATCCTTGTGGTTACTTTAGATCTCTGAGTTTGCAAGATTGCCTTGCAGGCCTCCCCTGAGCTTGTCAGGTCAGCATGTGGCCCCTTTCGTCCCCCTTTTGGTCATAAATCAATCCAAAGGATGGCATTGATGACCAACCTTTTGGTTGGAAAATGAAATCCTATGGTTCTAGGAAGGCTCATTCCTAGATGTCTCAGTGTCAGCAAGTCTTACTGAACAGGATGGACTGCTGGGGATGGGGCAAGACATTATCTTAAATGGCATTTAAGGTCAAATTATTATTATTCAAAAAAAAGGCAGGTAAATGGGAGGCAGTCAGATCCTATATGTCCCTTAAAAAGTATTCTGGATCATTTCTAATTTTTGAGCCACCATGATCAGAGTCTTTTTGCTGTTTGTCAAGTTTTGTTTTTCTACATCTAGTATAACACTTACATATAAGGAAGAAGAGCAATAATATTAAACCAGTAACATTGATTAGGACAGAAAATGTCTATTATTATACAAAGAAGGATCTGAGGGGGAAAAAGTATCTACTATTATTCAGAAGTTCCAATTTTTCTTCTGGGCAGTTAATTTGATCCATTCCTATATTTAGACAATATTCATCTAAAATACTCATCTAGATTAGATCTATATATAATTCTACCAGAGGAATTATTAGGGAAGTGTTCTTGGAAAGGTTTGTCCAAGGTAGGTCCTTTATAATAGATATAGCATAAAAAATGTACCAAAGCTTATATTGATAGTAGAAGACCACCAGTGTGTGGCCAACAAAACATCAACTTCATCATCATAGCTGATAATCAGAATATCATTGTCTAGTAGGAAAGATTAGCAGGTACCCAAGTTAAATTTTTCATGTCTAATAGGGAAAGGGGTCTAGGGAGACAGATATTGTTTCCACTAGGAAACCATAAGGAGGATAATAGCAATATAAAAAATCATTTTATATAATTCAATCGATAACAATTAGGTGATATAAGAACAAGGTTTGAGCAGCATCGATTTGTGAGCATGCAGGTCTTGTCTTGGGATTGGTGGGGTCAAATTTTTTAATTGGAGACATTCTAATAAGTATGTAGTGATATCTGACTGTGCTTTCAATTTTCAGTTCCCTAATGAGTAACAATGATGAGCATCCTTTCATGTGTTTACTTGCCAGCTATATTTTTTTTATAGTGCAGTGTTTGTTCAAATCTTGTGCCATATTTTAAAAACTATTTTTTAATTGAAGATTGGGTTTTTAAAATATTCTGAATACAAGTCCTTTATCATATGTGTGCCTAGCAAATATTTTCTCTCAGTCTGAAGCTTGGTTATCTTCCCATTCTCTTAAAATTGTCTTTAGAAGAGCAGAAGTTCTTAATTCTAATGAAATTCTATATATCAGTTATTTTTATTTTTAGAATAGTACTTTTAGAATTGGATCTAAGAAATTTTTGTCAGCCCAAGGTCATAAAGATTTTCTCCTGTGTTTTTTTTTTTAAATAGGTTCAATAATTTTAGGCTTTACTTTTAAGTTTATAACCCATTTTGAGTTAAATTTTTTAATGTAGTTATAGATTGACGTTCATTTATTTGAGTATGGATACTTAATTGTTCCATTACCATTGGTGAAAAAGACTACCCTTTCTCCACTGAATTGCCTGTGTCAAAAATTACTTGTCTCTATGTGGTTAAGTCTATTCTGTTTGACTGTTCTATTTGTCTATCTATACACCAATACCACAATGCTTTGATTCGTGTAAGTCTTGAAATTAGGTGCTATAAGCCTTCCAACTTCATTTTCTTTTTTTTAAAAGTTTTGTTTTTGTTTCTTTTTAGTCTATGATCTTTGTGTTTTTAGAATCAGCTTGTCAATTCTTACAAAAATTCTGCTGGGTTTTTTATTGGGGTTGCATTGAACCTATAGATCAATTTAAGAAGACTAGACATTTTAACAATATAAGCCTTCTGATCCATGAACAGAGTAAATATCTCCCTTCCTTAGGTTTTCTTTAACATCACTGAGCAATATTACATTGTATTTGTGTACATATCTTCACATCTTTTGTCAGATTTATCCCTAAGTATTTTATATTTTTAATGCTTCTATAAATGCTATTGCTTTATAAATTTTAATTTCTGGTGTTCATTGCTACTATGTAGAAATACAATTAATTTTTGTATACTTATCTTTCATCTTGCAACTTTCCTAAGCTCATTTATTAAATTTTACATATCTAATAGGGAAAGGGGTCTAGGGAGACAGATATTGTTATGTCCTTTGTGAATAAAGACAGTTTTATTTTTCAATATGAATACCTTTTATTCCTTTTTCTTGCCTTAGTTCACCGTCTAGCACATCTAATACAATGTTAAATACAAGTGGCGAGAACAGATATTCTTGTCTTTTTGATTTTAGGGAAAAGCATTCAGTCTATTATTATTAGGTATGATATAATTATAGGTTTCTTATAGCTGTCCTTTACCTGGCTGAGGAAAATGTCTTCTATTCACAGTTTGCAGATCTTTTTTTTTTTTCTTTTTCCAGAAATGGGTATTGGATTTTCTGCTAGGACTTGGGGTTTGTTAAGCTTCTGGGATCTGTGGGTTTGTAGTTTATAACAAATTTGAATAATTTTCACCAATTGTTTAATCAAATGTGTTTTGTTTTGTCCTTCCTATTCTCCCCTCTCCTTTGGGGACTCCAATTTCATGTATATAGGGATGCTTGAAATTGTCCATGAGGCTTAATGCTTGCTTCATGTCTTTCATTCTTTTTTCTCTTTATGTTTCATATTTAGATAGCTTCTATTACTGTATCTTCAAGTTTACTAAATTTACTGTTTGTAATGGCTAATCTGCCATTAATCTCATCCAGTGTATTTTTAAAATATATAAAGCCAAATTTTATTCATTCATGTTGAAAGACAACCAAAAAATTCTTTAAAATATTTAAAAACCCAGAGACCATAATTTACATATCTTTGTTTAAGAAACTAGTAGAAGATAAACTGCAGCCAAACAGGTAATGAATGGATAAATTACCGGAAAACGATTGGCATTGAGTATTGATTCCACTTAGTTATGGGACCAAGAACAAAAAACAATATTGTTAGTGCATATTGCCAAAACTTAGTCAAAAGATAAATTAAAATCTGGCAAAAAATATTAATTCAAAACACAAACAAAATAATTTCTGTAATATGGAGATTGCTCCTGTGTCACAATCTAAATGTGATAAATTGAATTATTTTTCAAAATATTCAATTCTTCTCCTATGGGATAATTATACATCCCTGTCCTGTTGGTTACCCAGACACCTTAGCTTTGACCAATGGAATATAGGCAGAATTGGCATGTGCCACTTTCAAGCAATATGTAATCTCTTTTGTTTGGCTTCTTTTGCCCGAATGCAGGATTTTTGAAATTTGCTCATGGTGTTATATATATCAGTAGTTCATTCCTTTTTGTTGTTGATTAGTATTCCATTGTAGGAGGATACCACAATGTATGTATCTGTTTTCCTGTGGTTGAACATTTGGATTGTCTCCAGTTTTACGTTATTATGAATAATGCTGCTTTAGACCATCTTATATAATTCTTTTAGGGACATGTGTTCTAGGAGTAGAATTACCAGATCATAAGATAAATTTATGTTTAATTTTATATGAAACTACCTAACTGTTGGAGAAGGTCACCAAAACAGCCAGTTGACCACTACCTGGACTTAAGCAATCAGGGGCTCCTTCTCCCCTCCCCTGTACTTGGAATGTTCATTCCACCCACCATTTCTCAGACTTGGAGTCATTTCAAGGACACAGGCTTGGGAGGGTAATGTGTTGTTCAGCCCATCTGGACTGAATACGTGACTGAATCTTGTTAAGGCTTCTATATAACTTTTAAGATCTGGCAGGCACATGTGGAGATCTGTTCATCTTGCAATGGAGACGTTGCCTTGCTATTAAACCTGCCTCTTACCAACCTAGGGTGGTTGGCCTCTTTCCTATGTCTTTCCTTAACCTCTGTGTAGGGGGGTTAAGTTTTGAATTTTACCTGGGGAACTTCCAAGGTTGGGAAATAACACTAACAGATTTCCAAAGTGAGAGTGAGTTCCTATTGTGCTATCTTATCACTAAGATTTGATATGACTTATCTTTTTAATTTTAGCCATTCCAATGGGAGTAAAGTGTAATTCATTTTGAACTTAATTTGCATTTCTCTGATAACTGATGATATGGGGAACCTCTTCTTTTTATTATTAGCCATTTGAATAGCCTCTTTAATGTGTCTGCTTCATTCAGTGTATTTTTCATCTCAGACTTGATAGTTTTATCTTTGAAAGTTTTATTTGCCTTTTTTATATCTTCCATGTATCTATTTAATATATTCAA
>NW_005879142.1:0-7174 GCF_000147115.1 Myotis lucifugus | reverse complement strand
GGATAGTATGGCTCCATTACTTAGGTACTTCAAGTGTTTCTAAACACATATCTAATCATTTCGACTGGACTATTATTGTGTATTAAAAGTTTTAACCAAAAATTAAGACAGTTTTCCTACACATATATACCATAATCTTCAGGGATTTAAACTGTTTCATTCCTAAAACGCCAGAGAAATCACGATTCAACCTGAAAATAGAAACAGTATTCTCTTTTATTTGCAAAAGCTTTTTTACACAAAACCTGAGCTCTCTAAAATAGTAACTTTTTAATGTTTGAAAAGAACTTTCTTTCAGAAAAAAAGCCAAGAAAATTAGCCGGAGTGGTAAAACATTATCAGTATTCTCGTCAATTTCACAGTTTTCTACCTCTTATCTCGGTAATTGAACATGGCCGTAAAGATGGTATGGGTCTATTTACTTATATTTCAAGTGTTTCCTACAGGTTCCTAATCATTTCCATGTACTGTCATTGTGTATTTTAAGAATTTTACCAAAATGAGGCAGTTTTCTTAGAAATATATACATGAATCATCACGGTTTAAACGGTTTCATTCAAAAACGCCTGCCTCTTCAGCCTCAATTGTAAATATGAACAGTATTCTCTTCATTTTAAAGCTTTATTTACAAATACTGAGCTCTATTAATGTAATTCTTAATGTTTGAAAGAACTTTCTTCAGACAACCGCCAAGTAAATTAGCCGGAATTGTAAACATTAACAATATTCTGGTTATTTCACAGCTTTCTACCTCTAATCTCGGTGATTGAAGACGGCAATAACGATAGTATGGCTCTATTTACTAGTACTTCAAGTGTTTCTTACACATATCTAATCATGTCGCTGGACTATTATCGTGTATTAAAAGTTTTACCAAAATTAGACGGTTTTCCTACACGTATATACATAATCTTCAGGATTTAAAATGTTTCATTCCAAAAACTACAGTCAAATCTGACTCAACTGTAAAGAGAAACAGTATTTTCTTCATTTAAAAGCTTTTTACACAAAACCTGAGCTGACTAAATAGTAACTTTTAATATTAGAAAGAACTTTCTTAGGAAAAAAGCCAAGACAATTAGCCGGAATTGTAAATATTACCAGTATTCTAGTCAATTCACAGCTTTCTACCTCTAATCTCGGTAATTGAACACGGCCATAAAGATAGTATGGGTCTATTTACTTATATTTCAAGTGTTTCCTACAGGTCCTAATCATTTCCATGTACTGTCATTGTGTATTTTAAGAGTTTTTACAAAATGAGACAGTTTTCTTAGAAATATATACAGGAATCTTCAGGGTTGAAAATGTTTCATTCAAAAAACTCCGCCAATTCAGCCTCAACTGTAAATATGAACAGTATTCTCTTCATTTTAAAGCTTTATTTACAAATACTGAGCTCTATAAACTGCAATTCTTAATGTTTGAAAGAACTTTCTTCACAAAAACGCGAAGTAAATTAGCCGGAATTGTAAATATTAACAGTATTCTGGTCATTTCCCAGCTTTCTACCTCTAATCTCTGTGATTGAAGACGGCAATGACGATAGTATGGCTCTATTTACTAGTACTTCAAGTGTTTCTTACACATATCTAATCATGTCGCTGGACTATTATCGTGTATTCAAAGTTTTACCAAAGTTAGATAGTTTTCCGACACGTATAAACATAATCCTCAGGATTTAAACTGTTTCCTTCCGAAAACGCCTGAGAAATCTGACTCTACTGTAAAGAGAAACAGTATTCTCTTCATTTAAAAGCTTTTTACACAAAACCTGAGCTGAATAAATAATAACTTTTAATGTTTGAAAGAACTTTCTTCAGAAAAAAGCCAAGAAAATTTGCCAGAATTGTAAACATTATCAGTAGTCTCGCCAATTCACAGCTTTCTACCTCTAATCTCGGTAATTGAACACGGCTATAAAGATTGTATGGCTATTTACTTATATTTCAAGTGTTTCCTACCGGTTCCTAATCATTTCTGTGTACAAACGGTGTGTATTTTAAGAGTTTTTACAAAATGAGACAGTTTTCTTAGAAATATATACATGCATCTTCAGGGTTTAACGGTTTCATTCAAAAAACTCCTGCCTATTCAGCCTCAATTGTAAGTATGAACAGTAGTCTCTTCATTTTAAAGCTTTATTTACAAATACTGAGCTCTATAAACTGCAATTCTTAATATTTGAAAGAACTTTCTTCACAAAAACGCCAAGTAAATTAGCCAGAATTGTAAAAATTATTACTGTCCTCGTCATTTCACAGCTTTCTAACTCTAATCTCGGATATTGAACATGGCCATAAGGATAGTATGGCTCTACTCACTAGTATTTCACGTGATTCTTACACACTTCTAATCATTTCGCAGGACTATTACTGTGTATTTCAAAGTTTTACCAAAAATTGACAGTTTTCCTACAGGTATATACATGAATCTTCAGGATTTAAACTTTTTCATTCCTAAAACTACAGTCAAATCTGACTCAACTGTAAAGAGAAACAGTATTCTCTTCATTTAAAAGCTTTTTACACAAAACCTGAGCTGACTAAATAGTAACTTTTAATATTAGAAAGAACTTTCTTAGGAAAAAAGCCAAGACAATTAGCCGGAATTGTAAATATTACCAGTATTCTAGTCAATTCACAGCTTTCTACCTCTAATCTCGGTAATTGAACACGGCCATAAAGATAGTATGGGTCTATTTACTTATATTTCAAGTGTTTCCTACAGGTTCCTAATCATTTCCATGTACTGTCATTGTGTATTTTAAGAGTTTTTACAAAATGAGGCAGTTTCCTTAGAAATATATACATGAATCTTCAGGGTTTAAACTGTTTCATTCAAAAAACTCCCGCCAATTCAGCCTCAATTGTAAATATGAACAGTATTCTCTTCATTTTAAAGCTTTATTTACAAATACTGAGCTCTATAAACTGCAATTCTAAATGTTTGAAAGAACGTTCTTCAGAAAAACGCCAAGGAAACTAGCCGGGAATTGTAAACGTTATTACTGTTCTCGTCATTCACAGCTTTCTACCTCTAATCACGGTGATTGAACACAACCATACCGATAGTATGGCTCCATTTACTAGTACTTCAAGTGTTTCTAACACATATCTAATCATTTCGCTGGACTATTATTGTGTATTTAAAAGTTTTACCAAAATTAGACAGTTTTCCTACACATATATACATAATCTTCAGGATTTAAACTGTTTCATTCCTAAAACGCCAGAGAAATCCGATTCAACTGAAAATAGAAACAGTATTCTCTTTATTGCAAAGCTTTTTACACAAAACCTGAGCTCTCTAAATAGTAACTTTTAATGTTTGAAAGAACTTTCTTCAGAAATAAGCCAAGAAAATTAGCCGGAGTAGTAAACATTATCAGTATTCTCGTCAATTCACAGCTTTCTACCTCTTATCTCGGTAATTGAACATGGCCGTAAAGATGGTATGGGTCTATTTACTTATATTTCAAGTGTTTCCTACAGGTTCCTAATCATTTCCATGTACTGTCATTGTGTATTTTAAGAATTTTACCAAAATGAGTCAGTTTTCTTAGAAATATATACATGAATCATCACGGTTTAAACGGTTTCATTCAAAAACGCCTGCCTCTTCAGCCTCAATTGTAAATATGAACAGTATTCTCTTCATTTCAAAGCTTTATTTACAAATACTGAGCTCTATAAACTGCAATTCTTAATGTTTGAAAGAACTTTCTTCAGAAAAACGCCAAGTAAATTAGCCGGAATTGTAAACATTAACAGTATTCTGGTCATTTCACAGCTTTCTACCTCTAATCTAGGTGATTGAACATGGCCATAACGATAGTATGGCTCTACTTACTAGTATTTCAAGTGATTCTTACAAACTTCTAATCATTTCGCAGGACCATTACTGTGTATTTAAAAGTTTTACCAGAAATAGACATTTTTCCTACAGGTATATACATGAATCTTCAGGATTTAAACTTTTTCATTCCTAAAACTACAGTCAAATCTGACTCAACTGTAAAGAGAAACAGTATTCTCTTCATTTAAAAGCTTTTTACACAAAACCTGAGCTGACTAAATAGTAACTTTTAATATTAGAAAGAACATTCTTAGGAAAAAAGCCAAGACAATTAGCCGGAATTGTAAATATTACCAGTATTCTCGTCAATTCACAGCTTTCTACCTCTAATCTCGGTAATTGAACACGGCCATAAAGATAGTATGGGTCTATTTACTTATATTTCAAGTGTTTCCTACAGGTTCCTAATCATTTCCATGTACTGTCATTGTGTATTTTAAGAGTTTTTACAAAATGAGGCAGTTTCCTTAGAAATATATACATGAATCTTCAGGGTTTAAACTGTTTCATTCAAAAAACTCCCGCCAATTCAGCCTCAATTGTAAATATGAACAGTATTCTCTTCATTTTAAAGCTTTATTTACAATTACTGAGCTCTATAAACTGCAATTCTTAATGTTTGAAAGAACGTTCTTCAGAAAAACGCCAAGTAAACTAGCCGGAATTGTAAACGTTATTACTGTTCTCGTCATTTCACAGCTTTCTACCTCTAATCACGGTGATTGAACACAACCATACCGATAGTATGGCTCCATTTACTAGTACTTCAAGTGTTTCTAACACATATCTAATCATTTCGCTGGACTATTATTGTGTATTAAAAGTTTTACCAAAATTAGACAGTTTTCCTACACATATATACATAATCTTCAGGATTTAAACTGTTTCATTCCTAAAACGCCAGAGAAATCCGATTCAACTGAAAATAGAAACAGTATTCTCTTTATTGCAAAGCTTTTTACACAAAACCTGAGCTCTCTAAATAGTAACTTTTAATGTTTGAAAGAACTTTCTTCAGAAAAAAGCCAAGAAAATTAGCCGGAGTGGTAAACATTATCAGTATTCTCGTCAATTCACAGTTTTCTACCTCTTATCTTGGTAATTGAACATGGCCGTAAAGATGGTATGGGTCTATTTACTTATATTTCAAGTGTTTCCTACAGGTTCCTAATCATTTCCATGTACTGTCATTGTGTATTTTAAGAATTTTACCAAAATGAGGCAGTTTTCTTAGAAATATACACATGAATCATCACGGTTTAAACGGTTTCATTCAAAAACGCCTGCCTCTTCAGCCTCAATTGTAAATATGAACAGTATTCTCTTCATTTTAAAGCTTTATTTACAAATACTGAGCTCTATAAACTGCAATTCTTAATGTTTGAAAGAACTTTCTTCAGAAAAACGCCAAGTAAATTAGCCAGAATTGTAAACATTATCACTGTTCTCATCATTTCACAGCTTTCTACCTCTAATCTCGGTGATTGAACATGGCCATAACGATAGTATGGCTCTATTTACTAGTATTTCAAGTGTTTGTTACACATTTCTAATCAGTTCGCAGGACTATTACTGTGTATTTAAAAGTTTTATCAAAAATAGACAGTTTTCCTACACGTATATACGTAATCTTCAGGATTTAAACTTTTTCATTCTTAAAACTCCAGACAAATCTGATTCAACTGAAAATAGAAACAGTATTATCTTTATTGCAAAGCTTTTTACACAAAACCTGAGCTCTCTAAATAGTAACTTTTAATGTTTGAAAGAACTTTCTTCGGAAAAAAGCCAAGAAAATTAGCCGGAATGGTCAACATTATCAGTAGTCTCGTCAATTCACAGTTTTCTACCTCTTATCTCGGTAATTGAACATGGCCGTAAAGATGGTATGGGTCTATTTACTTATATTTCAAGTGTTTCCTACAGGTTCCTAATCATTTCCATGTACTGTCAATGTATTTTCAGAGTTTTACCAAAATGAGGCAGTTTTCTTATATACAGGAATCTTCAGGGTTTCAACTGTTTCATTCAAAAAACTCCGCCAATTCAGCCTCAACTGTAAATATGAACAGTATTCTCTTCATTTTAAAGCTTTATTTACAAATACTGAGCTCTATAAACTGCAATTCTTAATGTTTGAAAGAACTTTCTTCAGAAAAACGCCAAGTAAATTAGCCGGAAATGTAAACATTAACAGTATTCTGGTCATTTCACAGCTTTCTACCTCTAATCTCGGTGATTGAAGACGGCAATAAGGATAGTATGGCTCTATTTACTAGTACTTCAAGTGTTTCTTACACATATCTAATCATGTCGCTGGACTATTATCGTGTATTAAAAGTTTTACCAAAATTAGACGGTTTTCCTACACGTATATACATAATCTTCAGGATTTAAAATGTTTCATTCCAAAAACTACAGTCAAATCTGACTCAACTGTAAAGAGAAACAGTATTCTCTTCATTTAAAAGCTTTTTACACAAAACCTGAGCTGACTAAATAGTAACTTTTAATATTAGAAAGAACTTTCTTAGGAAAAAAGCCAAGACAATTAGCCGGAATTGTAAATATTACCAGTATTCTCGTCAATTCACAGCTTTCTACCTCTAATCTCGGTAATTGAACACGGCCATAAAGATAGTATGGGTCTATTTACTTATATTTCAAGTGTTTCCTACAGGTTCCTAATCATTTCCATGTACTGTCATTGTGTATTTTAAGAGTTTTTACAAAATGAGACAGTTTCCTTAGAAATATATACATGAATCTTCAGGGTTTAAACTGTTTCATTCAAAAAACTCCCGCCAATTCAGCCTCAATTGTAAATATGAACAGTATTCTCTTCATTTTAAAGCTTTATTTACAAATACTGAGCTCTATAAACTGCAATTCTTAATGTTTGAAAGAACGTTCTTCAGAAAAACGCCAAGTAAACTAGCCGGAATTGTAAACGTTATTACTGTTCTCGTCATTTCACAGCTTTCTACCTCTAATCACGGTGATTGAACACAACCATACCGATAGTATGGCTCCATTTACTAGTACTTCAAGTGTTTCTAACACATATCTAATCAGTTTCCTGGACTATTATTGTGTATTAAAAGGTTTTACCAAAATTAGACAGTTTTCCTACACAATATACATAATCTTCAGGATTTAAACTGTTTTCTTCCTAAACGCCGGAAAACTGATTCAACTGAAAATAAGAACAGGTATTCCCTTTATTGCAAAGCTTTTTTACACAAAACCTGGAGCTCTCGAATAATATCCTTTTAATGTTCGAAAAGAAATTTTCTTTCAAAAAAAGCCAAGAAAA